>NC_072775.1:37078260-37238696 GCF_022539595.1 Amphiprion ocellaris | reverse complement strand
TTCTTGCTCCCGTATGTGAACGTCCTGGTGGTTCTTCTTCTCTGATTGGATGGTTTCTGCTGCTCTTTCTAGATTAAATGCGGGTTTCCAGCCGACATGTGGACGAACACGGCAGCGTGGATTAGGATTATCCGGCGCTGATCTGTGATCAGGTTAAATCAGCTGCACTTGCTGTTCAGAAAACCCAAAACGCCGATGACATGTGAAGCTTCCTGCCTCGACTTCACAGCAGCGATGCACCGATGAGACCTTCAGAACATCACCTCCACACACAAACAGCAATGAGTTCTCTGACAAATGATCTTTTTCATTAATTAAAAAGACAATCAGAAGAGTTTTACAGGTGTCAGTGGAGGAAAGAGACAATCACTGCACTGCAAAAAACATGGAATAACCTGCTGCCAGAAAATATACATTAAAGACTGCATAGAGCCTCCGTAATCAGGGAGTTATTGTATTTTAGTGAAAAATTATGTGATAAAAACTTTAAAATATCACTTATGCAACAGCATCCCCCTTCCACCCCCTACCACCAGACTACCACCCAACCCAACCCTTTAATTAAAAAAAAACAATGCTAAGAGTCTCCTTTAATCAGAAACTTTAGTCAGAGAGATTCAGGAGTGAATTCAGATTAAATCATCTGTGAACGGCATCGACACCACTTTATAACGTTAAACAGAGTAAACGTTAGATCGATGACGTAAAACTCACAAATAAATGCAAACTACCACCAAGAACATGAAGAAAATGTTTAAAACGAGAAAAACTAAAATCAGAACCAGAGTTATTTAAACTGAAAGACCAAAAATAATCAAAATGAGACAAAACGACCAAAATGAACCAAAATGAATCAAAATGAACCAAAATGAATCAAAATGAACCAAAATGAAACTCGTGTCTACGAGATGCAAAAAAAACTAAAATGACCCAGAACAACAAAACGAGGCACAAAACTAAAAAAAGATGTTTCAGTTGTTTGACACGTTGGCAGGAAAATGTTGATTTAATGTTGAAAGTGAAATGTTGATCTAACATTGATGTAACGTTGATGTAACGTCGATCTAATGTTGATGGAACTTTGATCTAATGTTGATCTAATATGATGTAACGTTGATCTAATGTTGACCTAACATTGATGTAACGCTTCCTGTTCTCTGTCTCCAGCTGGTCGGGGAGCAGCAGGAGAGTCGCCCCCTGCTGAGCCCCTCCATCGATGACTTCCTGTCGGAGAGTCGCAGTGACGCCTTGTCAGTCCGACCAATCAGCTCCAATGCAGCAGGTAACTGAGAGTCAGCAGCTTCAGCCAGACATCGTGTGATCTTCAGGTGTTTCTCAGCAGCTTTACTCAGACATCGTGTGATCTTCAGGTGTTTCTCAGCAGCTTTACCCAGACAACGTGTGATCTTCAGGTGTTTCTCTGCAGCTTTACTCAGACATCGTGTGGTCTTCAGGTGTTTCTCAGCTGGTCTGACTGGAGGTTCTCGTTTCTAAACTTTAACTGGTTCAGTATCGGATTCGTGTTGTAGATTCTAAAACTACTGAAAGACACAAACCAAACATCTGGCTGTTGTAGAATCACAGAGCTCTGCCTCTGAATGCAGTCAGTGTTGATTGGATAACTCAGCAGTGGGCGGGGCTTGTTTCCCTGCCCGTCAGATCGGCTGACACCTGTTCAGTCTCACCTGTCCTGGTTCTCCTGCTGTCTCACGCTGACCTCCGTCTCTCTTTGCTCTAACTTTGTGTCCTCGTCCTTCATCCTGCTGCTCCGTCTGTCAGCTGCAGCTTCCATTAATTAACACCTCTGACCTCCCTGTGGAGAGCTTCGTTAGCGCCGCCTCATTTACATAAGAACTGTCACTGCCTGGGTGGCCGAGGACCGTCTGAAATTATGTTCAAAGAACAAACCAGTGAAGCTGCAATTAATTCATCCAAGAATGAAGAAATGGAAACAAAATTTATCAAAGATTTATCGAATGAAACTTTCTGATTCTTATCCAGCAGTTTATTAAACTGAAGGATGCTAAATATGACTAGCATTAGCATTAGCTACAGAACAGCATGTCCATCAGCTGATACATGCTAAATATGACTAGCATTAGCATTAGCTACAGCACAATATATTCATCAGCTGATACATGCTAAGTGTCACTAGCATTAGCATTAGCTACAGCACCATATGTCCATCAGCTGATACATGCTAAATATGATTAGCATTAGCATTAGCTACAGAACAGCATGTCCATCAGCTGATACATGCTAAATATGACTAGCATTAGCATTAGCTACAGCACAATATATTCATCAGCTGATACATGCTAAGTGTCACTAGCATTAGCATTAGCTACAGCACCATATGTCCATCAGCTGATACATGCTAAATATGATTAGCATTAGCATCAGCTACAGAACAACATCTGTTTGTGTGTTTATTTCAGATCCTTCAGTCACTTTTAAACTCTTTCTAGTCATTTTAATTAATGATTCCAGAAAATGAATAAATTCAGCTTCTGACCGTCTGTCCTGTCGTCCTGCAGTTCTGACCACAACGCTGGACCTAGTGGACCTCAGCGAGCCCAGCAACGGGGGCGGCATCGAGGGCAGCATCGGGGGCAGCACCAGGAACAGCAGGAAGAGGAGCCCTCTGAGGAGGAAGGGAAGCTCCAAGAGTCCTCGGCACCGAGCGAGAGCCGACGAGACGGAGCTGATCCAGGTGGAGGTGGAACACCTGTCGAGTCCCAGAACACCTGAGAGGGTCTCACTGGACTCAGGTAACCCACCAACACCTGTACGACTGCCAGCTGCCTCCTGAAGAGTCTCACTCTGTCCACTAGTTCACATTATTTCACTGAGGAACGTCTGTGATGAGGTTTAGACCTGGGTTCTAGACTGATGTTTCCAGATGATACCAGCCAGATGTTGAGTTCACAGCTGCTTCTGCTGCACAACAGACCCACAACTGCCAAATTTTAACTTTATTCTATGTTTTATGTCTGTCATTTAGTCTATTTCAAAGATATACAAAGAAAATCTCGAGAAGAAAAAGATATGAGTATCAAAGAACCAAACTCTTACTGCTGACCTTTCCAGAGCAAGCAGTGACAAACTTCATCTTTACCACATTTTCCATCCCAGACGAGACCCCAGTTTGTCACCAGTGCCTCGAGTTGAAATAAAAACAGAACGAAGACAGAAATGAACCTAAAGACAAACTAATCAGAACCTGAAACACTGAGCAGAAGAACCGCTAGGACCAGCTGAGGTCCACACAGTTTATTAGTCAGTTTAGGATATTGTTTGTTGTGTTCTTTATATGAACAGGACACATTTGTGTACACCAGTGTGAAAAACCTAAAGCCTTCCATAAATACCCAAAACTTTCCATAAAAACCTAAAACCCTCCATAAAAACCTGAAACTCTCCATAAAAATCCGCCTCGTTGATGTCTGCTCGTCAGAAACTGTGACAAACTGTTTCCTCATTTCGTGAAAAGCTCTGAACTCACTGAGTGGAGAGTTAAAACCTGTTTAATCTGACCTTTTATTCTGATGAGAATCTGACTTCCCGTTTCACCTCAGTGTCCTTTTACAGTTTCTGGGACTCTTTAGAACCCGTGAAAACCCAGAGTCCTCGTGTTCTGGTTCAGCTGGTCTTTGTCTGACAGAAATAATCAGACGTTCTGTTTGTTTTATCAGAAATAAAAAGTCTGGTTCCAGTGTTTTACGTAAAGATGCTGCCGTTAACGGAAACACATTCATTTATTCATTCACAGTCAGTCTGTCTTCTCCTCTGGACAAATGGGACGACGTGAACCTGGAGGTGGAGGACAGCGTTCGCAGGAGGAGATACGAGAAGAGATGCACCTCCCATCACTCATCCAGCGAACTGCTGTGGTAAGAAGCTCCACAGAGTTTATTCAGAGCAGCAGAATCCAAAACTCAACTAAGGCAACCAGATCCTCCCAAAGTTCCTCAGAACATCTCAGAACATCTGGTTCTTCATCTCCAGTAACTTTATCAATGATCAGAGTTCTACCTTCATACTGGGAATATTTCCGGAGTTCCAGGTCCTTGAAGTCCATAGAGGAGAACGTCCCCTGGAGAAAGTTCTAGAACTTTCTGCAGTTGTCGGTAGGTCTACTCTACAACTTTTTCCGGTTGTCGGTAGGTCTACTCTAGAACTTAATACGGTTGTCAGCAGGTCTACTCTAGAGCTTTCTACGGTTGTCGGTAGGTCTACTCTAGAACTTAATACGGTTGTCAGTAGGTCTACTCTAGAACTTTCTCCAGTTGTCGGTAGGTCTACTCTAGAACTTTCTCCATTTGTCGGTAGGTCTACTCTAGAAATTTCTCCAGAGGACGTTCTCCTTTCCTGCTTCCAGTCTTTAAATTTAGTGTCACTTAGAACATTCTAGGTCCTTGAAGTCCATAGAGGTGGGTCCAGATTTATCACATTTTAATGGACTTTTTCCATCATTTCTGAACCTCAGAACCTCATCAGTCCAGCAGTTTAATGTCTCTGACAGAGTCCTAGAACCAATCACTGGTTCCCTGGATGTGTTTCTGGTTTCTGATAATCCACCAGAGAAAGCTTTAAAAGATGATTGTGAGTAAACGTTAATGTTGGTAGGTGGTTGGTCACAACTCTTAGAGACAATGGAAGAAGAAACCAGGATCATCTGGAGACACCGTTCACTCTGAGGGGAAAATAACTTTCTACTAGAGTCATAATTTAATGTTCATAAAATGTAAAATGTCTGATTCTATCCACCGCATGATTTAAATTCTGGTAGAAATTTTTTTACAGAACAGACTGACAGAACCAGAACTGAACACCATCAGAGAATGTAAAGACTCTAAAACGAACTCTGAATGCTGCAGACTGTAATAAATTGTGCAGCCTGCAGGAGGCGCTAACAGGAAGCTGTCTTCTTCTTCTCCTTCTTCTTCTTCTTCTTCTTCTCCTTCCTCTTCTTCAGGTCTGCAGAGTTTAAAAGTGATCCACTAACGAAGAACAACTTCGATTTCCACAGTTTTGACGATCTGGACTTCATATCTTCAACACAGGTCAGCTGTAGTACTACTACTGACACTATAGTACTACTACTGATACTACAGTACTACCATAAATACTGTAGTACTACTACTGATACTACAGTACTGCTACTAATACTACAGCGCTACTACTGATACGACAGTACTACTACTGACACTACAATACTACCATAAATACTGTAGTACTACTGATACTACAGTACTACTACTGATACTGTAGTACTACCATAAATACTGTAGTACTACTACTGATACTACAGTACTACTACTCATGCTACAGCACTACCATAAATACTGTAGTACTACTACTGATACTACAGTACTACTACTGATACTACAGTACTACCATAAATACTGTAATACTACTACTGATACTACAGTACTACTACTGATGCTACAGTACTACTACTGATACTGTAGTACTACCATAAATACTGTAGTGCTACTACTGATACTACAGTACAACCATAAATACTGTAGTACAACTACTGATACTACAGTACTACTACTGATACTACAGTACTACCATAAATACTGTAGTACTACTACTGATGCTACAGTACTACCATACATACTCTAGTACTGCTACTGATACTACAGCACTACTACTGACACTACAGCACTACTACTGATACTACAGTACTACACCTCTCTCTCCTTTGGAGGAGTACCAGAACTCTGGATGTTCGTATATCTCATCTGGCCTGGGACACTTTCCAGACGTCCCTCTGCTACCACTATGACTCTGGATCGGAGGAAGTAGATGGATAGAACCACCTGTTTTCCAGTTTCCTCCTGAAGGATCCAGAAACGTTCTCAGGCCAGATGAGATGTATGTTTTGGTTTTCCTCCAGCTGACAAAAGAAAGAGGACCCTGAGCAGATGTTGAACCACCCCAGCACAGGTGGTTTAACATCTACTCAGGATCCCCTTTTCCTTTGGAGGACCGTGAGGTTCATATATTTCATCTGGCCTGGGACTCTTTACAGAGGTCCCTCTGCTGCCACTATGACTCTGGATCAGAGGAAGTAGATGGATAGAACCACCTGTTTACCAGATTCCTCTGGAAGGATCCAGAAATGTTCTCAGGCCAGATGAGGTATATTTTGTGGTTCTCCTCCAGCTGACAAAGGAGGTTCATATATCTCATCTGGCCTGGGACTCTTTACATACGTCCCTCTGCTGCCACTAAGACTTTGGATCAGAGGAAGTAGATGGATGGAACCATCTGTTTACCAGATTCCTTCTGAAGGATCCAGAAATGTTTTCAGGCCAGATGAGGTATCTGCTCTGGTTCTGCTCCAGACCATAGCTGACTTCTACTGGTGATAACAGGAACAACAAGCTGCCAGAGAGTGAATCTAACAAAGACAGTGTGCAGTTCGGGGGTCGTGGGATGAAGCAGCGTTCCCTGCAGAGCTGCTGGTTAGTTCAGGTGATTAATGTCTGTTCAGATGCAGCTTTGACTTTGTCCTGAAGTTTGCCGGTTGGCTTCGGTCTCTGCTGCCGACCTTCCTGTGTTTTTTTTCAGGACTGTGGGGTGTCCAGACAGCGCCGTCGGACTCGATCTCTGCTGGCCAGAAACGAATCTCTGGAGGACGAGTTTGTCAGAGCGAAGGCAGCTGTCGAGGTACGAACTCTGACGGTGTCCTTGTACAAAGACACTTTACAGAAAGAACAAAGTCGCACCCTGAATAAATCTCTGGTCTACCAATGGTTTCTGTCCCAGCTGGTGCTCAATGACTCACTGACAGTAAGAACATGATTCCATATCTCATCAGCTGAGCGAACACATCGAACCAGTCAGCTTCAGATGTTTCAGGCTGTCCCAGGTCGAATGTTTCCGTCACTTCGATGCTTCGGTTTCAGAAACAGATTTCCACAGAGTTCTTCCTTCACTTCCTCCCAGGACGTCATGACTCAGCAGAACTTCAGATGAATGACTCAGCGCTCAGATCAGCTTCCAGTTTATATTTATTAATGATCATGTGACCGTCCTCAGCTGAGCTGCGGGTTTATTCATGAGTCAGCAGCTTTCAGCTGCAGTGCATGGTCTTCATCAGCAGCAGGAGTTAGATGTCTCCTAAAGTGTTGCATTGATTCAAACTGAACTCTGCTGCAGCAGTGGAGGTTTAATATTGATTTAATATTCGTTAACAGACGTTTCCTATCGAATGAATTCAGCCTTTTTCTGTAAATTCTATTTTCTGCCAGAAATGGTTTCTATCAGTTTTTACACATGAAGTAGAAACTATATCTGGAAAGCGCCCCTGGTTCTGGTGTTTCCAGCGTTCTTCTGGAGGTAAAGCGAACTCACAGACCTGTGATTAAAGTGCAGATTTTCTGTTGATGTTTAATTCGAGACACTCGTGTTGATGAGTTTTTGCTCTTCAATCCTGTCGCTCGGCTCAGTGAACCGATCACAGCGACTCTCTGATGATGAAAAAGCTTTTGCTCATCAGGACAGACACTTTCTGAATTTAGGTTTTAATCCGATGAACAGACTGAGGTCACCTGGAACATGAAACTACGTTAGAAAGAAGAGCTGAGTGGGCTCAGAGGGTGTGTATTTCTGTAAAGGTCAAAACCTTAGTTAATAGTTAATAATACCGAAGCTTCTCGCCTTATTTTGTATTATAGTCAGGCAAAGCAATATTTTACTATATTACTTTTTAGTAATAGTTTTAAGGGGTTTGGGTCCTTAATTATGTCCATAAAAACCACTAACCTTGCAAGTTTCCACTTTTACAGCATTTCAGTATAAAGTAACAGTCAATTAAATTTGCCTTTTTCAACAAGAACTTTCATGTCCGTGTGTTTTACAAAGTAATGTCAGAAAAAAGAAAAGACTGCAATCATTTACCCTCTACAAGCCTTCCAGGACCTGCTGCTGAGAAACATCATGATGCTGCCTCCACCGTGCTTCACGTCATGATGCTGCCTCCACCGTGCTTCACATCATGATGCTGCCTCCACCGTGCTTCACGTCATGATGCTGCCTCCACCGTGCTTCACGTCATGATGCTGCCTCCACCGTGCTTCACATCATGATGCTGCCACCACCGTGCTTCACATCATGATGCTGCCACCACCGTGCTTCACATCATGATGCTGCCTCCACCGTGCTTCACATCATGATGCTGCCACCACCGTGCTTCACATCATGATGCTGCCACCACCGTGCTTCACATCATGATGCTGCCACCACCGTGCTTCACATCATGATGCTGCCACCACCGTGCTTCACATCATGATGCTGCCACCACCATGCTTCACACCATGATGCTGCCGCCGCCGTGCTTCACGTCATGATGATGGTGGCCTCCCTCACTAGTCTCTTTCTCCTTCAGAGGAGTCATAGGAGTCTTGGTGGCCTCCCTCACTAGTCTCTTTCTCCTTCAGAGGAGTCATAGGAGTCTTGGTGGCCTCCCTCACTAGTCTCTTTCTCCTTCAGAGGAGTCATAGGAGTCTTGGTGGCCTCCCTCACTAGTCTCTTTCTCCTTCAGAGGAGTCATAGGAGTCTTGGTGGCCTCCCTCTCTAGTCTCTTTCTCCTTCAGAGGAGTCATAGGAGTCTTGGTGGCCTCCCTCTCTAGTCTGTCAGGTCTTGAGGACGTCCTGCTCTAGTCAGATTCATTCATGTTCCATCTTCCTTCCATTTCTTAATGATGGATTTAACTGGACTCCAGGAGATCTTCAGGAACTTTAAATGTGCTTGTATCGTTCTGACTGATGCTTTTCAACAACTGTTTCTCAGAGATTCTTGATTCTTTAGTCTTCAAGGTGTAGTTCTATCCAGAAGTTCTGATCCACCAGAGACTGGACATGTCAACCCATCAGTTAAATCCACATCATAGATAACACTGTAGGATCTTTAGCTCAGTAACAAAACTTCTGAACTTAATTCTTGATGCCAGTCAGATTCTTTTTATGAAACTAGAAACACTGTTTAAATGGGCTGTAGAAATAAGTGGGACTCGACATCATGAACATCATGAACTTCATGACAGCTTATATTTGTCATGAGCTTGTTCATGATAAAGGTGCAATAATTAGCAGATGAATGGATGAAGTGTGGCTCAACAGCTGATTATGTGTAGAAGTGGATCAGATGAGGTAATAAGGAGCAGCTTTTCCTGGTCCGGCTGCAGGACTTCTCCACAGGCTGATATCCAGTCTGTGGGCGTCGCTTGCTTGTTTGGTCGACTCTGACAGCCTTGGTCCAACAAACAGCAGGATGGATTTTAGAGACGTGACGGAACAGCTCATCTGCTGTAGAGTCTTTAACGAGGAGCTGCTTCAGATCCCATCCACTATTTCTGCTGCATCAAACGACTGCACTCGGAACTATGACAGTCTGAGCTTCATGTTCATTCATCCAGCCGTTTCTGAAGCTCAGAACTCATGGAGGTGTGGAAGCCTCACCTCCACTGGCGCTCAGTCAGAAATAAGATGCATACAAACATGGACAACATAACAATAAGAATGTAAAGTTAGTCAAGTAATTTTAAGAAACCAAACCTCTGAACCCCAGAAAAGCCATTTATCAACAGAAACGGTTAAAAACAGAAACATAGATTTGAAACTATCCTCTGACGTGTCATTATGTTGGGAAGCTTTTAAATTCTGATCTCATAATCATGATATTTCTAATAAATTACCTTCTTCTGCATGTTTCATTCTGAAAGTCCAAAAATAAGCAGTTTGCTGTGACCAGATTCTGCTGGGTTTGGTGCTACTGTGACCAACAGTTAGGAGAGAAACATTCAGGGAGTTTCAGCTTTATTTCCCTTTAAAGATAACCTCATCACACATGAAGTCCCCTGTTGTGTTGCAGTCGGACACAGAGTTCTGGGATAAGATGCAGGCCGAGTGGGAGGAACTGGCTCGCAGGAACTGGCTGGAGGACTCGGAGGACCAGCGTCCGATCCCGCCCACCGTCTCACCTGCCGAAAAGGTAAAGCTGTCGACCAACCACAGGAGGTCTGAAGCACCGAGCTGCTTCTTCACAACCACGTCTGTTGTTTCCTGTACAAATACAAGGTTTTAGTGCTTTAACTCCCAGAAATACCAACGGGTTTAAAAAGCATTTTGGCTTTAAAAAAAAATCATCAAAAAGACACGATTTGCAATCCAAGATCAGAGACGGTTTAACTGAAACACAAAACTCACCAGTGGGTCAAAAAACTCATTATAGTAAGTTTCTACCACACAAAACCAGCACAAAGAGACACAAAACCACCACAAAGAGACACAAAACAACAACAACAAAGAGACACAAAACCACAACAAAGAGACACAAAACAACAACAACAAAGAGACACAAAACCACAACAACAAAGAGACACAAAACAACCACAAAGAGACACAAAACAACAACAGCAAAGAGACACAAAACAACCACAAAGAGACACAAAACAACAACAAAGAGACACAAAACCACAACAAAGAGACACAAAATAACAACAACAAAGAGACAAAACAACCACAACGCTGTTCACTCTGCATGTGTTTGTCTGAATCTCATTGTGGTTGTGAGTCTTTGTGTTGATTTTGTGTCTCTTTCTTGTAGTTTGTATGTCTGTGTGTCACATTAAACTTTCTCTGTATGAATAAAGTCAGAGGTTCTCCTGCAGTATTTCCCTTCTCTCCGGCATTTTCCCAGCATGCAGCTGTGCACTGCAGAAGGAGGCAGTTATCACTAATGACAGATTATTACTGAGATGGATGTTTGTCGGCTTTAATCTGCTCGTTTAATCCTCAGGCCTGAGATCAGCCTCCGTCCTGAGCACACTAATCCTGCTCTAATCCCGCCTCTGCTCAGGTGTTACATCACTGCACCATCAAACATCTGCTCACACGTCCAGCAGATCGCACGCCTTCCAGCTTTCTTCTTCACTCGTTCAGAAACAGTTCTCTGGGTTTAGTTCTGAGCAGCGATTAGCACAAATAAACCTGCAGACATTCACTGACGATTCCAGGAAACAGACTTCAGATCTGTTCCTGCAACAGGAAACAGGACATCTCAGATCTGCGCGTTCTTCAGGACAAACCTTCTACCTTCATGTGTTCCAGTTCCACACATCCACAGTTTAATTCTGTGTTCTTAAAGAGAGGCAAAGAATAACTACAAACATGCCATCTGTGTAGTTCCTCTTGTTTTAACTCGCTCAGCTAAATTCATGTCATCAGTGACTCTGTAGGTCTTTACTTCAATATTTAACCAGATTTCTCTAATGTGCTTGATTGTTATCAGCTGAAAGAATAAAATGCTATAAATTCTACTGATAACCTCATGTGTCCTCAAATAAAGTCACTGTGAACTCTACAGGCGAAGTTATAGAAATACAATCCCACATCAGAGACTGTTTAAAAACACAAAACAACCCCAAAGAGACACAAAACGGCCCCAAAGAGACACAAAACGACCCCAACGAGACACAAAACGGCCACAGAGATTGTGTTCATTTTGCATCTCTTTCTTAGACTTTGTGTGTCTGTGTGATGAACACGTTTCCAGCTCGGGGCTTCCGTTTACAAATCAAACTCAGAGGGTGACACTGATCAGAGCCGATCGATGATTGATGAAGCTTCACCGTAGATCAGTGATTGATCGGTTCAACAGTGATCAATAATCCTGACAGACACACAACTGTGTTCCTGCAGCGGAGGTGGAGTTAGGAGGTGTCATCACTGACATCACTGGTCAAGATGATGTCACTGATACTGAAACCTCCTATCTCCACCTCTGCTGCAGATACGAGGTTTGGTCGGTATCAGTAATCAATGAAGTGATTTTGTACATGTGTATCAGGACAGCGCCACCCTGTGGTGAGTGGTGGTAACACCAGCTGCTGTCTGTCCTGCAGGGGTACTACTTCAACACCAACAACCCCTACAGAGACTGGCCCAACGCCTTCACCGAGGGCCAGGACAAAGCTCGAGAGGGAGACCTGAACGCTGCCGTCCTGCTGCTGGAGGCGGCGATTCTCCAGGACCCGCAGGACTCGGAGGTTAGAGACCCCTCATTACCCCCCACCGCTACTAAATATTCACACATTTACCCCCGACGTTATTAAATATTCACACATTTACCCCCCACCGTTATTCAATATTCACACATTTACCCCGTCACCTGTTCATTTATACGTACCATGCTGTGAAAAAGTATTTGCCCCCCAACAGATATCTCCTCTTTCTGTATATTTGTCAAACTTTAGTGTTTCAGATCATCAAACTAATTTTGATATTAGACAAAGATAATCCAAGAACACACAAAAAGCAATTTTTAAATGTTGATTTCCTTTTTTGACGGTAAAATTCTGTCCAGTCCATCCTGCTCTATGTGAAAAAGTAATCGCCCCCTTAGCTACCAATCAACCAAAGGTCCAGATTCAGCTATTACTGGGTTCAGGTTCTCCATTCAGACCTTCAGATGGTTCCTGGTGGCTGGTTGGATCTAAACATTTCTAGATAGAACTCATCTTCATTGTGAAGCAGCTGAAGGATCTCAGAAAGCAGAATATGATGCCACATTCTACAGAGATCCAAGAACAGATGAAATTGTTGACATCCATCAGTCTGGAGGGTTCCAAAGCCACTGCTGAGGTTCTGGGACTCCAGAGAACCTCAGTCAGAGACACTATCCACAGATGGAGAAACATGGAACAGTGGAGAACCTTCAGGAGTGGACCAACTATCAACATTTCTCCAAGAACATCAGCATCTAACCCAGGAGATCACAAAGAACCCAGAGGAACATCTAAAGATGTGCAGACCTCAGTGTCCTCAGTTAAGGTCTGTCTACATGGTTCCACAATGAGGAAGACTCTGGAGGAAATGGATCCATGGAGAGTTAAAGATCAAACTGCTACTGACCTAAAAGATCATGAAGGTTCATCTGGTGTTTACAAGAAAATATCTGGATGATCTCCAAGACTTTAGGAGAACATCCTGAGAACTGATGAGTCAAAGGTGGAACTTTCTGGAAGACATGGGTCCGTTCCATCTGGAGTAAAACTAAAGAAGAACATGGTACCAGCAGTGGAACATGGTGGTAGTGAGATGGTTGGAGGACCTGGATGACTCGTCATGAACTCTGCTCTCTATCAGAAGAACCTCCTGGAGAACATCCACCATCAATTTAGGACCTGAAACTCAACATTAATGGACCCAAAGAACACCAACAAGTCCACCTCTGAGAGGCTCAACAAGAACTACATGAAGGTTCTGGAGTCAAAGTCTGGACTTTAATCTAACTGAGATGCTGTGATAAGACCTGAGAAGATCAGCTGATGATCTAAAACCATCTAATGTGACTGAATTTAAACTGTTCTACAGAGAAGAGTGGACCAACGTTCCTCCATGGATGTAGAAGATGATCACAGCTGGAACAAACATCTACCTGCTGCTGATAAACCAGTCATCAGGTTCAGGGGGTGATTACTTTATCAGAGGAGGATAGAGGTTCTCAATAAATGTTCTTTTAAAAACGGCATTTTCTGGTTTATCTCTGTAATATTCAATAAATATAAATATTAGATGGATGATCTGGAACATTTAAATGGGAGAAACGTTTAGGAATAGACGTTTTCTGTAAAGACGTGTTCTGGGCTGTGTGGGTTCTGGAGGGTTGCTGTGTGATGAGATGTTAATCTGAGGACCAACAGACCAAAATACTGGATAAAAACACCACACTGGAGAAGTAGAAGGTTAGAGATGGAGCCGATCAAAGGATGTTCTACCTGATCACCACAAACGTAACATCTGCTGAACTGGACGACCTCTAGTTTTTACAACAGGCTGCAGCCAGCCAGCTCTCCTCCATCCTTCAGGAATGTTGCAGATCTTCTCCAGGTTTCACCCATTCTAGTAACTCTCTGGAAACGTTCATTAAAGGTTCCCTGGTTGTTCTCTTCAGACTGCAAGCTATTCAGCAATCACACTTACAGTTTCTCCAGGACTTCCCACCTAGTTTGGAGTCCTTGGTGTCTCAAAAGTTGAGGTTCTGGGTTCCTGATCCAAAGATTGAGGCTTTAATGCTGCTGGGTTTTTCTCTGTTCCACGGCTGAACCTCTGACAGAAAAACGAGCTACGATAAGAACAGAACCAAGAGAACACCGCGGTGCTGTCATGAAGGCTTCTCCTCCAGTAGACGTGAACACAGTGAAGATGGACGTAGCTTCGGTTCTGGTTCCTACAGATGCTGACTGGATTGTTGTTTTAACCTGACCTTCTTCTTCTTGGTGTGTTTTCAGGCGTGGCAGATTCTGGGAATGACTCAGGCTGAGAACGAGAACGAGCAGGCCGCCATCGTGTCGCTGCAGAGGTCAGAGAACATTTTTCCCTTTATGCTTTTTAACAGTCAGTTATGGTCTGATTTAGATTTTTCTTTTGGCAAGAATTTTAAAAAACATCTCTTTCATGTCAAAGTGAAAACAGGTTTCTACTAAATAATATCAACAAATATAAACCATAAATCAGTGACTCCATCAGTGTTCTCCTCCTTCCAGTCAGGATCTTGTAGATGAACCTTCAGGTCCATCATGGATCCTGTTGGTCTCCATCAGTCTGAACATCTGAACTTTCTCCTCCTTCTTTATAAACTCTTAAACTCTGTCAGGTTCCTCAGGGATCTTGATCAACAGAACCTTTAAGGTCCAGAGTCTAGTTCTCAGCTGGATGGAGGTCTGGACTCTGACTCCTCCAGAACTTCCACCTTGTTGTCTTCAAACCATCTCTGAGGATCTTTGTTTGCTTCGACTCATCGTCTGGATGGAAACCTGATCTTCTCCACGTCTCAGTTCTCTTCAGACTGCATCAGGTTGTCCTCCAGGATTTCATTTACCCTCTACCTTTACCAGCCTTCCAGGACCTGCTGCTGAGGAACATCATGATGATGCCTCCACCGTGCTTCACATCATGATGCTGCCTCCACCGTGCTTCACACCATGATGCTGCCACCACCGTGCTTCACAGTGGGGATGGGGTGTTTGTGAGGATGTCAAACATATCATCTACTCTGATGGTCATAAAGCTCCATCCTGGTCTCCTCAGACCAAAGAACCTTCTTCCAGGTGTCTTCAGAGTCTCCACATGTCTTCTGGTGAACTCTAGTCCAGATTTAATTGGAGCTTTTTCCATCAGAGTCTTTCTCTTTGTCTCCATGAAGCTTTGACTGGTGAAGAACGGACAGCAGTTGCTGGATGAACATTCTGAAAATGGAACTCCTTCAGAGGAGTCATAGGAGTCTTGATGCCCTCCCTCTCTAATCTTTCTACTTCAGAGGAGTCATAGGAGTCTTGATGGCCTCCCTCTCTAGTCTCTTTCTCCTTCAGAGGAGTCATAAGAGTCTTGGTGCCCTCCCTCTCTAATCTTTCTACTTCAGAGGACTCATAGGAGTCTTGGTGGCCTCCCTCTCTAGTCTCTTTCTTCTTCAGAGGAGTCATAGGAGTCTTGGTGGCCTCCCTCTCTAGTCTCTCAGGTCTTGAGGACGTCCTGCTCTAGTCAGATTTATTCATGTTCAATCTTCCTTCCATTTCTTAATGATGGATTTAACTGGACTCCAGGAGATCTTCAGGAACTTTAAATGTTCTTGTATCATCCTGACTGATGCTTTTCATCAACCTTTCCTCAGAGTTTCCTGGTTCTTCAGTCTTCATGGTGTAGTTCTATCCAAGGAGTTCTGATCCAAAGAGGGAAGTGAATACTGTCTTCAGATTCTATCCAGCAGGACTCTGTATCTCTCTTTAATTATTATTTGAATTTACAGTTTCTGTGATTGTTATGAAGATAAACTTCATTCTGTCATAGAGTGGTTAATTCATGAGCATGTTCACGTGTTCACCTGCTGCAGGTGTCTGGAGCTCCGCCCCAACAACCTGCCGGCTCTCATGGCGCTCGCCGTCAGCTTCACCAACAGCGGCATGCAGCGGGAGGCATGCGATGCCCTGCGCCGCTGGATCAGCCACAACCCCCGCTACAGACACCTGGTGCAGGAGGGCCGGAGCCCGCTGCGGGGTTCCCCACTGCAGGGTTCCCCGCTGCACGGTTCCCCGCTGCACGGTTCCCCGCTGCACAGTTCCCCGCTGCAGGGTTCCTCGCTGCAGTGCTCCCCGTCCGCACCACGACGGGCCCACCACACCTCCACCCCGGCCAGGTACCAACACCTGAACACACCATCAGTCTGGTCTGGAGGCTCCTGTAGGTCTCAATACTACAGTACCCATGATCCTCAGTGGCTGCTGCTAGAACGTTCGATTTTAGTTTTTAATTTGTCCACCAGTTGGATCAAAAAGTTCCTGAACCTGAAGCTTTCTGACTGGATGATGCTCTCCTCAGTATCTTCTCAGATTAGTGGTTGACTTTTCTAGTTTCATCCTCTGGAGCCAAAACTCGTCAGCAAGACCAAAAAAACCTGAGCTACTCAGCTCAACCGGTTCTCTGTGACTGAATCAGCTGAGAAAAACAATTGCCCTAATGACCAAAACATTTCCAAAATTTACCTCAGTATTTGTCCAAGAGAAGTCTCAACTTCTACAATCCAAATTTGTCCAAAAAAAACAAAAATATGTCCAAAACAAATCGTCTAAATTGATTAAAAATGACTAAAACTTTGTTAAAATGACTCACAATTAATGCAAAATGATCGATAAAATAAATGCAGCAGAAACAGAGAACAGAGGAGCAGGTAGTTGGAGATCCATCCAGCATGGAGAAATATCTTCTACAGATGATGAGCAGAGTAGAGAGGAAAGGTCTGGAAACATGGAGATAGAAAAACATCTACAGGATGAGGAGATGGTAGGAGCTTCTGGAAGACATTTCTAGAAACGTCTTCCAGAACCTTCAGCTGGTTTCTCCTGGAGCTCCTACCATCTCCAGGACCTGGATGACTGAGAACCTCCACAGAACTCTGACACTAAAGCAGCAGCCTCATGTTTGTGTGTCTTTATGAACATACAACTGTGAACTAAAGTTTCCATTGACTTATGAGGACCATGTCTATCACGTCAGTCCTGAGTTTCCAACGACTCCTAGAAGTCTGGATTTTCCGTGATGGAATCCTTGAAACATGAATCTTTATAAAAAAACAAGCATTTTGGTTCTTTCAAAGATTTATTAAAGGTCTTCTAGAAATATGACTAAATCTATTGGGTCAAAAATATCCAAACAGAGACTTGAATGATCAGTTTAAGTGATGTAGAACGTTGTGTTAATCTAAGTTTCTTAGTTTCATGGCCTCTTAACTCCTCCTGAGTGATTCCAGTTGATTACAGCTGCTGACTCCTCTGATCCAGCTTAAATAGAACCATTAGATCCACTCATTAGACTCAAACGCTACAGGGGGAAAGTCTGAGGAGCTCAGCAAACATCTGAAAAACAAGTCAGAAAGTGACTTGGTGCCATTTCTAAGCAGCTTCAGATCCAGAATCTGTTTGTCAGAATAAGGTTCATGGTCCAGTTGTGTTACTGCCTCCATCAAGAAAACACAAGCTATCACCTGCTGCTGAGAAACGATTGGTCAGGATGGTCAAGAGTCAACCAGGAATCATCAGAAAGCAGGTCTGAATGAATGAGAAGCTGCTGGAACACAGCTGTCAGTGTCCACAGGGTTCTAGAGGATCCATGAAGAAGGAAGTTCTTCCTCTAGAAGCAGAACCTTAAAGCTCCACTCATTACATGGACAAAGAAAAGGTTCTGGAGGAAAGTTCTGTGGTCAGATGGAACAAAAACTGAAGATGAAGCCTTTAACCCAAAGAACACCAAACCTACCATCAAGCATGGTGGTGGTAGTATCATGCTCTGTTAAACTGGAGCTTTCCACAAAGTAAATGGAATAATGAAGAAAGAGGATCACCTCCATGTTCTTCAGGAGAACCTAACACCATCAGCAGAAGGTTGATGTTGGACACAGTTGGATGTTTCAACCAGACAATGAGCCCAAACACACATCAGACGTGGTAAAGAAATGACCCTAACCCTAACCCTTCTGACTTAGACCCATTAAGAACCTGAAGACTGATGAAGAAACAAGTCTGAGTCAGAAAGACAACAAGTTTAGCTGAACTGTACTAATTCTGGTGCCGTTCAACTAAATTTGTTGTCCTTCTGACATTGTCAGTGTAATGATACCGCCATCTCCATGCTTGATGGTAGATATAGTGTCCAGAAGAGTCAAAGATAAACCAGGAGATTGAAACCAGAAGAACCAAACTGAGGAGGAAACGGACAAATTTAACCAAACAGTAACATTTCTGTTTGTATGTTTATGATCCAGCAGATGTTGTATTTCAGAAGAACTTTAATAAATCTATGAAAGAATCAAAATGATTGTTTATTGTGACAAAGATTCGTGTTTCAATGGTTCCATCATGAATCCAGAATTCTAGGAGACATTAGAAACTCAGACTGATGTTAAACTTTCTAGTGGATGGAGGCCTTAGTTCATATGTATCTCTGTGTTTGTTTGTCTTTCTGAACACGTGTGTGTCTGTGTACAGGTGTGAGCTGCAGGACGTCCTGCTTCTCTTCCAGGAGGTGGCGCTGTTGAACCTGGACTGTGTGGATCCGGACTTGCAGACCGGACTGGGAGTTCTGTTCAACCTGAGCTCAGACTTCAACAAGGCGGTGGAGGCGTTCAGTGCAGCGCTGTCGGTCCGACCACAGGTAGCACACTGGAACTGTTCTGTTCAGAACCTTCACTAGAACTTTATGGTTCATTAACACAGTAAAAAGATTTCTTCCAGGACCATCAGTGACATAAACAGAGGGTTAGTTTGTCCAACCAGCAGCCGGTCAAATGACTGTTTGAAGAAGATGAACGTCAGGAATATTAAATCATCATTTTTATCCTGAGTTGAACAAATCTGGAGAGCATGTTTCTGGATCTAGGATCTCCTGGCTGCAGGACCATAATGATGCCATGATGATGTCACGGTGACGCTCTGGTTTGCTCTTTAGGACTACCTGCTGTGGAACCGGCTGGGAGCGACACTGGCCAACGGGAACCGCAGCAAGGAGGCCGTGGAGGCGTACACCAGAGCGCTGGAGCTGCAGCCCGGATTCATTCGCTCCAGATACAACCTGGGAATCAGCTGCATCAACATGGGAGCTCACAGGTAACACTCACCTGTCACAAGTAGGAGGACAGTGCAGGAAACACTGGCTGTCATTCCTGAATGGTTCATGCTTTTGTTGAACCCCTTCAATGATTTCATTTATAGAGTTTAGCACCTGAGTATCATCTCATGCACTTCCCTTTGTTAGGGAATTCTGCGATGTTGAAGGAACAATCAGGAGGCATATTCAGAGACTCTCTGGAGACTCAGATGGCTTATGTTGAGAATAAGGTTTACTGATATCAGGAGAAGTGATCCAGCGAGCAACACAGTGATGTGAGCGCTGGCAGCATCAGTTCTGAGGAGTCTCTCTGGCCTTGGGTATATATATAGTTGGAAGGCATGCCTTGTTTAGGTTACAATCCAAATATGGTGATAGGTTTGTCTGTTCAGGAGCGCCATCTGGACAATAGCATAACTTTGTTTTCCTTACAAATAGTTGTCTTTCACTCTTATGTTATCTCTAGCAAGCGTCTGTCTGTCCCAGGGCCATATTAGGGACAGAGAGAGCATAAACATGTTTATATCCTCAATTTAGGAGAATCCATGATTCTCCTAAATTGAGAATGATTACTCTACAGGATGTCAAGGGTGACATCCTGTAGAGTAATTTGGGGTGACCTGGTACCTAAACTTGATTTAGGGTGACTGCAGTTGGCAGACACACCGGCATTTAGGATGTCATAAACTAGAACCACCTCAGTCGTGAGAAAGTGAGTAATTTTTCCTTCACACCCTTAGTGAGGGGAAGACCTGCCGAGTTCTAACAGAGAACCCAACAAACACAAAGTTTCTGTAGGAAAAACAGCTGAATGGAACCACGAGAACTTTTTACTGGGAAATGAAAGCTCAAAGTTACACTTCAATAACGTCTGTTAGAGACCCACAGTGGTGCTGACAGAAAAGGAAGGTCTCCGTCCAGATCAGATGGAACCATGTGATCAATAAATCTGAAGTTCTAGAATATAATGTGACCTCACATGGGAGACGATGACCTCATACCATGGTCGCTAAATGATGACCTCATGGGCTCAACTGTGATGTCACATCCTCTACTATAACCTTCTATAGTCTGACATCAGATAATATACATGACATCACACAATTTAGTATGTGAGGTCATACTATGACTTCACTGACTTCAGATACTGTATTGTGATGTCACACACTGTCCTTTGACCTCTCAAATTATATACTTTGACTTCACTGCTAGACTGTGACAACACATGTACTTTGATCTCATATACTATCCAGTGATATCACCTACTGGACTATGACCTCACATTCTGTCCTATGACCTTGCATACTATACTGACATCACATATTAAACCATGACATCACATACTATACTATGACATCACATATTACACCATGACATCACATTATCAATGACATCACATGGTGAGTCGTTATAGCAGGTAGTTGTACAGAATGTCAGCTGGTACTGTGGTGTTGTAGTTCTGCTCTGGCCTGGTTCTGGTTCTGGTTCTGGTTCTGCAGGGAGGCCGTCAGTAACTTCCTCACAGCTCTGAACCAGCAGAGGCGGACTCAGCGCTGCAGCCACCAGCAGATGTCGGCCAACATCTGGTCGGCCCTGCGAATCGCCATCTCTCTGATGGACCGACCCGAACTGTTCCAGGCCGTCAACATCGGGGACCTGGACCTGCTGATGAGGGCCTTCGACATGGCTGACGTCTGAGTCCGGGGCTTCAGAACCGGCGGACCACAGTGGAGACAGTTTGGTTCAAAACCAAAGAGACGATGAAAATCCTTTGCAGTATATAACAGCACAACCCTTTAGCTTCCTGTCGACACCGAGCAGTGCTCTGAGGAGCTTCATCTGCAGGTCCTCCAACGAATCCTACGTGGTTCAGACTCACCTTTAAAACCAGGCCTTAAAGCCATTCGCCATCCAAATATGAGTTTCAAATGTTTTCACTTAAAGTAAAACACTTCACCGCCGCCAGCCGAGTCTGAAGAGCTTCAGACCTTCAAACCTTCAGGAGGAAGCAGCTTCTAAAAGTGTTGGCGTTCCAGTTTAACTGAAGAAGCTGCAGTGGTTCAGTCACATGTTAGAAGGAAGTCTGTTTTCTGTTATAATTCCTCCCTCATAGATCCAGTGTTGGTGTGTTTTTACTAACTCATCAGTACAGCAGTCCCATCAGTGTTTCATGCTGTGTCTGCAGGGAAATAAAAATTAATTAATTCTGGTTCAGACATCTCATATTTCCTCTCTCTCAGTGCGTTTTTTTCTTGTTATTTGAGTCAAATGACAAAAAGCAGCAAATCGCTGGACAACACCTGAAACTTCCTTTCCATGGAATACATGGAATAATGAAGAAAAACCCGAACCCTAACCCTCTGGGTCCCTCTTTGCCTTTTCTTTTCAGTTTGTTCTGCAGCTGTAGTTAAACATCTGTACAGCTGAGTGTGGTTAAACTCCCAGACTGCAGAGGATTGTGGGTGAGAACAGCAGGACAGATGTGTGTTTGGTCCATCATATCTGCCCTCACGCAGCGCTGAGCTTCAGGACAGGAACAGACGAGGCGTTCACTGTCGTACTGATGAGTTAAACTGGATCTATGATGATGTCTGGTATTCATGTTGTTCTGTTTGTTTGATTCACCTGTAAAACCGTCTGCTGGTTCTGACTGCACAAAAAACACAACAGATTTTATTTTTAGATTCATCCAAACGCCGTCAGAGATGTTTAGATTTTTTAATTTCAAGGATAAAACTAAACTCTAACAGCCTGAATCAAACTCGGTATAAATGAAATTTAACAGTTAATATTCAACCTGATCTGAGGTGAGGATAAAAACAGAGAACAGATTTCCTTCAGGTAAAATAAAACACTGAACATGACAGACTGGGGATGTTAATGATTATCAGTTAACAGGTTTAACTGATCTATCTAAATATATTAATTGATAAGGCTGGAGAAGACAGTCATGATGTCAGTAGGTGTAGATCAGCTGTAGTTCCTGGTTGTTCCACCAGGTGGAGCCTCTTCCTGTTTAATCCTGTAGAGACCAGAGGAGGCGCCACTCAAACTACAGGTCATGTTAAAGCAGAGAGCATTATGGGAGTTTGGAGAAAGTCAAAAACCTGATATAAATCCAGCTACTGTCCCGGTTGAAAGTTTCCTTGTGCAGCGAAGCTCTGCTCCCAGTGCTCCTGGAACACTGACACACCTCCTTATAGCTCGCATATTCCTGAAACACATCAAAGAGTCAGAAACTTCTGAGAAAATCAAACATCTAATCTAAATCTGGCTGCTATTCCCACCAGTGTAGTGTTTTTGTGCAGCGAAGCTCTGCTCCCAGTGCTCCTGGAACACTCCCTGACAGCACTGTTATATATCCAGCACCATCTGCTAGGGGTGTGTTTGGGTGTTCTGAGGTGTATCAAATCAGAAACTGCACCTATAGAAGTCTCAAATCTGATGACATCTGTGGTTGTTAATGATGTCCAACCAGAGCTGATGTGAGAACGTTCTTCCTACACCACCTTCTAGTCGTAGGAGCTTCAGGAGAAACGTTTATTGAGACGTTTTCCAGTGAAGTCCGGCTGGTTTTTGCTGAAGCTCCAACAATCACCAGGACCTGGATGAGTTTAGCTAGCAACGGGCACCATGACAAAGACTTCTGAGAAGGTTAATGACCTCCAACCATGTGCGAATGCTCTTCCTACACCACCTTTTAGTCATAGGAGCTTCAGGAGAAACCAGCCTGGAGCTTTCTCCTGAAGCTCCTACCATCACCAGGACCTGGATGAGTTTAGCTAGCAGTGGGCACCATGACAAAGACTTCAGTTATAATTAATGACCTCCAACCAGCTGCTTCTCTGCTTCCATGTATCTAAACTATGTGAATTTAAACTAAAGTCATCCTGATACTTCTATTATTTTTCCTTTTGCTCCCATTTCAACCCAAGTCATTGAATATTTACAATCCACTACCATTTACCCAATAATACACACTAAAGTACTTTAAAGTTACTGAAATAATCCAGTGTATCTGCTTGACTGAATATCTCTGCAGCATTAAAATAACCTGCATCCTGCCTCCAAGCTGTTCCTGAACGTTCTGCAGGTGGAACCTTGTAATGCTCGGTTTCACTGACAGATTCAGAATATTTAGGATTTTACAGATGGAAGTTTTCCTGCCAGAGCTCAGAGCCAGAGGAGGAGCTCTGGTTTGTTTCTTCTCGTGTCTTTAAACCTTTAAAGCCATAAACTTCCATCAGATGAACTTTGAGCAAACCACCGGAGCGGGATGTAGAACTAACGAAAAGCTCAGAACTCGCCTGTCAGATAATTTACTCCTCCTGCAGGCTGAGAGAGGAACAGCCGCAGGTTTATTCCCTTCATCAGGCCCTTAAATGGTGAATTACAATCAGTTTTATTAGGATTAAAGGAAACGTGAGACGTGAAGGAACTGTTTCAGGATGAGGCCACCTGCAGGAAACATTACGTCATGAGAGTAAAATGAAACTGATGTGTCTGCAACAGCTCTTTGAGGACCTCATCTCCAGAAGCCTTGTTTTTCTCCACAGCGCCACCTACTGTTGTGGATGATTACAAAAGAGGAAAACTCACAGTTTACTTTCACAACAAATACAAGTTTCTGTCAAACTACTGACAGTTTGAAAACATTATTTCACCCAAATCGTACTTTTTAAATTCAGTTTAACTTTGTTGCTAAGAGTTGAATTCTGGACAAATTAGAGCAGCTTTTTGACAAGAATTTAACCAAAAACGAAAACGGTTTTCTACTAAATAATGTCAGTAAATATAAACCATAAATCAGTGACTCCATCAGTGTTCTCCTCCTTCCAGTCAGGATCTAGTAGATGAACCTTCAGGTCCATCATGGATCCTGTTGGTCTCCATCAGTCTGAACATCTGAACTTTCTCCTCCTTCTTCTTTAAAAACTCTTAAACTGGGGTGTCCCTATAGCTCAACGCGTTAAGCGGGTGACCCATGTACAGGGGCTGGTCTCCGACGCAGCAACCCAGGTTCGATTCCCGCTCGCGGCCCTTTGCTGCATGTCTTCCCCCAACTCTTCTCTCCCCTGTTTCTGTCTCTCTCTAACTGTGCCTATGAAAATAAAGCTGAAAAAAGGCAAAAAAAAAAAATAACTTTAAAAAAAAAAAAAAAAAAAAAACTCAAACTTTGTCAGGTTCCTCAGGGATCCTGATCAACAGAACCTTTCAGGTCCAGAGTCTAGTTCTCAGCTGGATGGAGGTCTGGACTCTGACTCCTCCAGAACTTCCACCTTGTTGTCTTCAAACCGTCTCTGAGGATCTTTGTCTGTTTGCTTCGACTCATCGTCTGAATGGAAACTTGATCTTCTCCATGTCTCAGTTCTCTTCAGATGCATCAGGTTGTCCTCCAGGATTTCATTTGCACTCTACCAGCCTTCCAGGACCTGCTGCTGAGGAACACCATGATGCTGCCACCACCGTGCTTCACATCATGATGCTGCCTCCACCATGCTTCACATCATGATGCTGCCACCACCGTGCTTCACATCATGATGGTGCCACCACCATGCTTCACATCATGATGCTGCCACCACCGTGCTTCACATCATGATGGTGCCTCCCTCACTAGTCTCTCTCTAGTATCTCCTTCAAGAGTCATCGGCGTCTAAATAGAAACAGATCTTGGTTCTTGTTCAGTCCTCTCACTCTGACTGTCCTCCCTTTAATACCTGCTGCTCTTTACTGATCCTCTCCAGTAGGTGGCGCTCTCATGAAAAAGATGTAAATGTGGTCCTAGAAGTGCCTCTTCTGCAGATTCATGCTGCTCAGTGAAACACTGTTAGAGAACAATGATGCGTCTTTACAAACCGCCTGCAGGTGGCGCTCAACATCACAAACAGCTGCTGTTCCAGTTTCTGCCTGCTGGAGGCGCCACCTTGCCTTTCCTCTAAAACCTCCGGTGTTCTGTTGGTTTCTGTCTGTTGCCTCTCAGGGGAACGTTTTTCATTTTAAAAGCTGCAGCTCCACGTATTTATCACGCTTCAAATATTTAAAGCACATTTTAACCCAAGTATCAGAACTACGAAGAAACAAACGTTTGACATGAGTCTGTTGGTTCTTTTAAAAATGTTTCAGCTCCAGCTGCTCTCAGTTCAACAGACTGAAACAACCAGAAATAAAACAGGAGACAGTGAACAGGATGACTTCCAGATGATTCCTCTGATGATGGTTTGAGTTCAAACCTGACTGCACCTGATTTTACTGATTATTACTCATTTATTGATCTCATTTACTGATAAATATCGAATCTTCAGCAGAAAGACAGTAAGCTGTAAACGTTTTCTGGATTTGATTCAATCAGCTGCAGTCTGTTAAACTGTCAGAGTCTCTGGTTTAGTTTTAATTCTGTCCATCTGTTGAGAAGATTCACAGTGAGATCGAACAGCCTGATTGGTTGATCAATAAGGTGATTGGTTCTAACAGATACGTAAATCCTTCTCGTTGATCCTGTTTTCTTCTGTTCTGAATGTTTCTGACTGTACAGATAATAATCACATGTAAATTGATCATATTTTAGAAATTAAACAGAAGCTGAAAATGTCTCTGACTGATTCATCTGAAATGTGTGTTTAATATAACTATTAATAAAGTTTATTGATCAGTTTGAACTTTTAAATTAAAGGGAATCAACATGACACTTGAATCAACTCACTGTTGAATGTGTAGTGACAGAGTTCAGCCACAGGATGGAGCTGCTGGTCTGATTCAGGAGACAGATTTCATCCTGAATATCAAAAATATCACTTAAATGTTTTAAACTACATCAGCCATCAGTAATTTGATTACTTTAAGAAGCACAGCAGAGTATTTCCTCTGAACAGAAACAAGCTTTACAACTTCTGGAATAAAGATTGATCCTCAGTGAAACTAAACCGAGTCCAGCTGTGATTCCAGTCAGTCTAACTGATGAACATGGTTCTAAAATGAGCTGAGAACAGCAGAACTTTCTCAGTCCTGGACCTATGGACTGGGTCTATCTATGTCTGCATCATGGCTCCACATGGAAAAGAACTGAACAGAGGAAGAGAAACATCTGACTGAGAGACTCGACAAAGATGGAAAAAGATCCAGGAAGATCAGTGAGAAACTAAAAACCAGTGATGCACAGAGTCAGATGGAATCAGGAGGTCTAGAAGGAGTCATAGTACCACTGATCAGGAGGTCTAGAAGGAGTCATAGTACCAGTAATCAGGAGGTCTAGAAGGAGTCATAGTACCACTGATCAGGAGGTCTAGAAGGAGTCATAGTACCACTGATCAGGAGGTCTAGAAGGAGTCATAGTTCCACTAATCAGGAGGTCTAGAAGGAGTCATAGTACCACTGATCAGGAGGTCTAGAAGGAGTCATAGTACCACTAATCAGGAGGTCTAGAACGAGTCATAGTTCCACTGATCAGGAGGTCTAGAAGGAGTCATAGTACCACTAATCAGAAGGTCTAGAAGGAGTCATAGTACCACTGATCAGGAGGTCTAGAAGGAGTCATAGTACCACTAATCAGGAGGTCTAGAAGGAGTCATAGTACCACTGATCAGGAGGTCTAGAAGGAGTCATAGTACCACTGATCAGGAGGTCTAGAAGGAGTCATAGTACCACTAATCAGGAGGTCTAGAAGGAGTCATAGTACCACTAATCAGAGCTCCTAAAATGACTCCACAGACAGTGAACTACTTTCTCCATCCAGCTGTAAAAACAGACGGCAGCTGTTTCAGACTTGGTTCAGGGGTTCTCCATGGAAACCAGAGTTAATGTGAAGCTCAGAAGGAACCTTCAGAACATCAACCTCTATGGACGGAGGACCAGAACTAAGCCTGGCTGCTGAAGAACCCGAGAAGAAGCCTGATGGATGTTGGAGAACATTCTTTGGTCAGATGAAGATCAATGAGTTGGGCTCAGATGGAGTCCAGATGTTTGGTGAGAACCTGAGCAGGACTACCATAGTGGATACAGAGTCCTGACAATGAAGCACGGAGTTCACTAACCCTCGTGTCGTCCTGTGAGTCAAACTGACTCATTTTACAATTTGAAAATGTGAAAAAAAAAAAATTCACACTGGAACTTCTGAGGTCCACATTTTCAAAATTTTGGGGAAATTTTTGAACATTTTTTGGTGGAAAAAAAATGTAAAAAAATGTTTCTTTAAGAACATTCAGAAAAAAAGAACCACAATCCAGCGAATGTCGCTGGATTGTGGTTGGTTAGGGGGCAGTGGTGGTGCAACGGTTAAGTCTCTGGACTACTGATCAGAAGGTCAGAGGTTCAAGCCCCGATGTGGCCACTGTTGGGCCCTTGAGCAAGGCCCTTAACCCTTCCTGCTCCAGGGGGCGCTGTACCGTGGCTGACCCATCGCTCTGACTCCCCCAGTTGGGGAGATTTGTGAAAATCAAAATTTCCCCTTGTGGGATTAATAAGGGATAGTAACATGAAATAATCAGACATTTTAATATTTTCAGATATTTTATTTTTAATATTTTCAGATATTTTATTGTTATTATTTTTTAGACATTTTAATATTTTCAGATATTTTGTTTTTAATATTTTCATATATTTTATTAATATCATTCTTTCAGTGATCTGTAAAGTCTTGATGATCTATTAAAATGTGTAGCAGACAGGAATTTAAAACATCTGACAACAAACATTTTACTGCACTAGAAGTTTTACTGAAATACAGACATGAATGCAGGATTTTTACCTGGAGTGGAGTACTCTGACTAAATATTAGTAGTACGCTAAATGAATATTAGTAGTACTCTGACAGACTATTGGTAGTACTTTAAGGTGTTACCTCCTCTGGTTCTGCACCTGAGCTTCACCTGCTCAAACTGACCAACAGCTGTGAAGCCACAGGTCACATGATCTCTCCAGTGTCCAGTCAGAGACCAGGATGGAGTGTTTGATGAACCGAAGGACGTTTCTGCACCAGATAAAGAATCTTTTTTCTGTTTTAAATCAGAACTAAGCTATTCTCTGGCAGCAAGGTGTCTGAAAAACACATTAAAAACAGAGAAATACTGCATTCAAAAACTGCAAAAACTGCGTAAATAACTGCAAATATCTGAACAATAATTATATTTGTGCTGATTTAAACACAGTAAAACACATTTTACAGTCACACTGAAAAGAATCAGTTACTATTTGTAAAAATACAGATTTCTGATGACATTATTTACAGTCATCATATAAATTAATGCTTTCTTCTGTGATTTTATCAGATGTTATCTGTAATTTAATGGGAACTATGCAACATAACAGCAAATTCTTTAGTAAATTACAGTTAAAAATATTCCCTAAAGATGTCTCTTCAAAGCTGAAGGATGAAAATGGTCTTTTTCACAGAATGTTTCAGTTCAGCAGCGCCACAAAAATCCACTTTCACTTTCAGAAATTCACAAAAGTTCATGAAGAGAACCAGCAGCTTCCTGATTTAAAGACGAAACATCGAGACGAACAGAGAAGGAGACGATCTCAGATGGACTCATCTACAAACCTCAGAACTTTCAACCAGCCCTCAGAACCTGTTCCAGAGTCTATAGCTTTAATTGCTGCTGGCTCTGCCCCCTTCAGGAAGAAGACTCTCTCTCTGTCTGCGATGAAAACAGGAACTTCCATCTTAAAACTTCCTCTGGTAAAATTCCAACATGTCGGATATCAGGGCCCTGGTGAGTCTGTAGCAGTTCAGACCGGTTTAAATCCGTTTAAACTGGTTTAATCTGTCTTTAAACTGGCTTTAAACTGATTTAAACCAGTTTAAACTGGTTTCAAACTGGGCTCACACTAGTTTGGGATTGGCTTGGTTTAAGATTGGTTTTGGACTGGTTTTAGACTGGTTTTGGATTGGTTTCAGACTGGTCTCTGACTGGTTTTGGACTGGTTTCAGACTGGATTCAGACTGGTTTTAGACTGGTTTTGGCCTGGTTTCGGACTGGTTTTGGACTGGTTACAGACTGGTTTCGGACTGGTTTTGGATTGGTTTCAGGCTCATTTTGGACATGTTTCAGACTGGTTTCGGACTGGTTTCAGACTGGTTTCGGACTGGTTACAGACTGGTTTCGGACTGGTTTTGGACTGGTTTCAGATTGGTTTTGGACTGGTTTCAGACAGGTTTCGGACTGGTTTTGGATTGGTTTCAGGCTGGTTTTGGACATGTTTCAGACTGGTTTCAGACTGGATCTGTAAACGTCTCCCATCACCACATAATCTGGACCGACTCTGTCTAGACTGAAGTTCTGCTCCGACTGTTGGCATCAAACAGGAACCAGTTTCTTTAAGTCCTGGAGAAGCAGCTGTGGTGAATTTAAAACGGTTTTCTTTATTAATTTTAGCGATCAGAGATAATTCTACATGTGCAGAGAGAATCAGGAGGAGAAACATCTGGACATCTGCAGCAGAGAGGTCTTCATCCAGACAGGTGAGTCAGACTCTCAGCAGTTCTTCTCCTTCAGTTTCCCTGCAGGTAGTGAACAGAGAAGGCCTCCAGCTGCGTCTCCAGCTCCGTCGCTCGGTTCCTGAAACAAATGTTGAGCCAGAGTTTAAAGAGCTGCAGAGAACATCAACGTTCAGCTGATCCTGATTCTACTCAACGCCTTGTTATCAGAGTTTCATCTATTTTCCCTCAAAACAAATAAATCTGACACTTTACTGATGCAGCATCTTTCATACAAGTAAAAAAAAAATACTTGAAATCAATAAAACACGTTTAAAATGTAAAGAAAATAAAGAAATACAGACAAGAAGAAAACATCTGACAAGAGTTTAAGGTGACTTAGGTTAACTCCACCCATCTAGAAGATGAGTTAGGTTAACTCCACCCATCTAGAACGTGAGTTAGGTTAACTCCACCTGGCTGGGAGTTGAGTTAGATTAACTCCGGTGGTTGGTTCCCCACCCCCCTCTTCTCCCATCCCTCCCCCACCACCCCTCTATCTCTCTACCTCTCTACCTCTTCTGTCCCTCTCAACCCTCCTTCCAGCAGCAGATGGGTTCCCCCACATAAAGATCCAGGTTCTGCTCCAGGTTTCTTCCTGTTAAAGGGTGTTTTTCTGCCACTGTCTCCTTAGGGCTGCTCTGGGGGTTCATATGGGTTCTGGAAAGTGTCTTGAGACAATCTGACCTGTAATTGGCGCTATATAAATAAAACTGAATTGAATTGAATCGAACTCTGCCCATCTAGGAGGTGAGTTAGGTTAACTCCACCCGGTTGGGAGGTGAGGAGGTGTGAAACCAGCAGCCTCTGACCTGAAGGCCTTGGACCTCCTCTGGACGTTCTCCAGTCTCTGGATCCTGAAGCACAGCTGGCGGATGGTTCCCTCCAACTCGGCTTCGCTCAGGTCCACTCTCTGGGTCAGACGGCTGAAGGTCGCAGACAGCTCCCTGACAAACAAACAAACATGTAAGTAAACAAACAGCTAAATAAGCACAACTATCAAATAAGGATATAAACAAAGACAGAAACAAACAAACAACCACAGCAGACTGTTCAGGTGTTTCCTCCCTGTCCAGGTGACTGCTGGAGGCGGGCCCTTACTTGTACACCTGCTGGCCGCAGGCGGAGCTTGTGACGGGGACGACGGTTCTGAGGCGGCGGGCGGCGTGTTCCACAAACTGCCGCTTCAGAGCGCGCTCCCTGCTGGCGTCGGTCCAGGTGAGTCTCTCGTACAGGTAGAGGACTCCGTACAGAGAGAAGGACAGAGCGATGAGACGCCAGCCAACCGAACGCCACACCTGCAACACAAACACACCTGCAACACAAACACACCTGCAACACAAACACACCTGCAACACAAACACACCTGCTGCTGGACTTCACTGCTTCAAGTCTGTTTACAAGGTAAACAACAAACTATGGACTTCCTGTTTGTCTGTTTTCTGTCTGAAACAATAACGTGATTGGACGCACCACTCCACCAACCACCAGCACCGTCATGGACGCCCGGGAGGTGACGGAGACCAGACGGGTTGCTATGGAAACCACCATCTCATCCTTGAAGGTGGAGCCATCCTGCAGAGAGAAAAGTGTTTCCATGGTTACGACTGTGAAATAATCTGCACTCAGAAGAAGTGACGGTTTAATGCGATCGATTCTGGTTCTGGTCCTGAGGGTTAAAGTCCAAGGCTGTTTTCACCTGTTGGGTCGCCATGGTAACCGATGCTAACCAGCACTCCTGTCCCGCATCATTTCTAGCAGCAGCACTTTCTACAGTTTATATTCCAGGTAGCTCTGTGGTAAAACACTCAGAAGGACCATCAGAAGGTTCCAACCAGCAGGAGGAACCAGAACCTTTATATCACCTGCAGTCGGCCGTCGGAGCCGCTCAGGGCCCGCCTGGCGTTGGCGACTCCAATGAAGCGCGTGACGAGCGCCGTCCAGCCCAGAGAAAACTGGAAGTCGATGTTCTCCCTGAAGTCAGCACAGAGCGCCGCCAGGCCGAGGTCGTAGGTCAGCTGGAAGCAGGAGGACGGAGAGGACAGCTGCTCCTGGACCGAGGTGGACAGCAGAGGATGGACACTGTCTGCAGAGGACAACCACAGAACATCTGCTGCTGGTTCACACTGGTTTCAGACTGGTTCTGGACTGATTTCAGACTGGTTTTGGACTGGTTCTGGACTGATTTCAGACTGGTTCTGGGCTGTTTTCAAACTGTTTCAGACTGGTTCTGGACTGATTTCAGACTGGTTCTGGACTGGTTTCAGACTAGTTCTGGACTGGTTCTGAACTGGTTTCAGACTGGTTTTAGACTGGTTTCAGACTGGTTTCAGACTGGTTTTAGACTGGTTTCTGACTAGTTTCAGACTGGTTTCAGACTGCTTTTAGACTGCCATCAGACGGCTCCACAGGGGGGATGAAAGAGGACGGACTTCTTACCGATCATGTGTCTCTGGGCGTCTCTGACGTCTCCGAGGGCTCCGACCGAACAGCGATGAGCCAAACAGCCGACCAGCCGATCCTCCACGTGCTGCTGCAGCTTCTGGACACAGAAGAACCAGAAGTTATAGAAGCAACATTTATCACAGACATCAAACTAATCATCTGGTTTAACGCCACACGTGTTCCTGCAACAAACTAGAGTTAAAATAAAATCTGTGACTAAAGGTTTTATACATGTTGGTCGGTCCTGACACCCAGCATCCAGATAAAATATTAGAACCTTATATCTAGCCATTCACTCTAAGTGTTACGATAACGTAGAGACTGCTGCTGTTACTGGTCCTGTTTTAGTGTGTTCAGGTGTGTTCTGGTGTGTTTGTGTGTTTAGGTGTGTTCTGGTGTGTTTGTGCGTTTAGGTGTGTTTAAGTGTGTTCAGGTGTGTTCTGGTGTGTTTAAGTGTGTTTAGGTGTGTTCTGGTGTGTTTGTGTGTTTAGGTGTGTTCTGGTGTGTTCTGGTGTGTTCTGGTGTGTTTAGGTGTGTTCTGGTGTGTTTAGGTGTGTTTAGGTGTGTTTAAGTGTGTTCAGGTGTGTTCTGGTGTGTTTAGGTGTGTTCTGGTGTGTTTGGGTGTGTTCTGGTGTGTTTAGGTGTGTTCTGGTGTGTTTAAGTGTGTTCTGGTGTGTTTAGGTGTGTTCTGGTGTGTTTAGGTGTGTTTAAGTGTGTTCAGGTATGTTTAGGTGTGTTTGGGTGTGTTCTGGTGTGTTTAGGTGTGTTCTGGTTTGTTTGGGTGTGTTCTGGTGTGTTTAGGTGTGTTTAAGTGTGTTCTGGTGTGTTTAGGTGTGTTCTGGTTTGTTTGGGTGTGTTCTGGTGTGTTTAGGTGTGTTTAAGTGTGTTCAGGTGTGTTTAAGTGTGTTCTGGTGTGTTTAGGTGTGTTCAGGTGTGTTCAGGTGTGTTTAGGTGTGTTCAGGAGTGTTTAGGTGTGTTCAGGTGTGTTTAGGTGTGTTCAGGTGTGTTTAGGTGTGTTCGGGTGTGTTCAGGTGTGTTCTGGTGTGTTCAGGTGTGTTCTGGTGTGTTTAGGTGTGTTCAGGTGTGTTCAGGTGTTTTTAGGTGTGTTCAGGTGTGTTCTGGTGTGTTTAGGTGTGTTCAGGTGTGTTCAGGTGTTTTTAGGTGTGTTCAGGTGTGCTCTGGTACCTCCACAGAGACACCTGATAAGATCTCAGGAGGTATTCAGCAATTTTGCAGCTGGACTCACAGTTTTGTAGAGCTGCAGATTATCTTGCGTCGGGTTGAAGTCGGCTCTGAACTCCTCCACGAGAACCGGAAGAGACCGGATCTGATCCGAGAGCGCCAACGCAACCTGACGACAGAAACCTGCTGGTCAGCACACCTGGATTCACTGGTCACAGCAGCAGAGCCTTTCCTGACTGCAGATGTTAGCTTGTTTTGGCTAATATAGAAGTTAGCATTTGCTAAGGCTAAAGTAGGAGCTTATGTTACTTTTTAGGCTAATGTACCAACAAACATGATCTTGTTTGTGTTAGCACACTAGCTAACAAAACGTGATTATACGAATCTAGCAACTAACATTATCTTCTCTAGGTTAGCATTGTGGCTAACACAACTTGTTTAGGCTAATGTAGAGACTAATGCTATCTTGTTAGATTAACATAGTGTGCAATGTTCTCATCTTTTGGCTAATGTAGAAGCTAACCTTACTTGCTTAGGCTAATGCAACTAATTTATCAGCTCAGACTACATTACCAAACGGTGCTACTATTAAAAGTACTGTAATGACTTTGTTTAGGCTAATGTAGTTATAAACGTAGTTCTGTTTAGGCTAATATACAATCTTATTTAGGCTCATGTAGAGGCTAACATTAGGCTAGCACAGTGCTTAACATTGTGTTGTTCGGCGACTGTAGCTGCTAACATGATCATGTTTTTGCTAATGTAGTGATTAATGGTACTTTTTTAGGCTAATGTAGCTGCTAACATGATCGTGTTTTTGCTAATGTTGTGACTAATGCTACTTGTTTAGGCTAACACAGCAACTAACATTGTCCTCTTTTGGCTAATGTAGCAACTAACGCTACTTGTTTAGGCTAATGGAGCTGCTAACTTAGGGGCTAATAAAAGTTGAAATCCTACATATGAAGAATTTAAAATCTTCAGTTTCATGGATTTTTTGTTGACCTCGATCCTTACAGCCTTTCAAGTCATTCTAATGTCAGAACTTCAGCAGAAGCTCGGAGGACCTTCAGCCAGAGCTGCTGACTTTAGAGGTCCTTGCTTCAGTGTAGAATCAGTTTCATGATTCTGGTTAGGGTTAGGGTTGGGGTTGGGGTTGGGTTTAGGATTAGGTTTAGGTTTAGGATTAGGTTTAGGTTTAGAGTTAGGGTGGGTCCAGCTGGTTCAGAACCATCTCATATGACTCTCAGCTGTACTTCCTGTCGGTCCTGTTACAAGATGAGGAGAAGGATGAGCAGCAGGCGTCTGAACCAGATGAGACTTTAAATCTCCTCCTTTACCTTGGCAGCGACTTCATCCGTCAGAGTCTTGATCTTCTCCTTGATGCTGTCACTCAGACGGTTAATCTGTCCTCGGACGAAGTCCAGCCGATCCCTCTGCTCCTCCCGGTCCTCCAGGCAGCAGATCCTGCAGGTCAGAGGAGAGATGAAACAGGTGTGTCATGTTCCTGCGGGGTTCTGCTGAAAGACGTTGACTGGCTTTAATCTGGACGACAGAGTAACTTACTGTTCTGTTAGGGCTAAAAGACACATCAAAGGAGGAGGAGGTGAAAAGCAGAATGTGGGAAACAGTGAAGTATTTTGCTCACTTCCTGTCGGCGGCGGCGATGTTGATGGCATCCATCACAGCTCTGACGGCCTCAGTGATCTGCCAGGCTCGGACCGTGTGCTGCTCAAACTTGGTCTTCACCGCAGACTGAGAGATGAACTCCTGCACAAACAAACAACTTCAATTCAATTCAATTCAATTCAATTTTTTTTATATAGCACCAATTACAGTCAAATTGTCTCGAGACACTTTACAGAACCCATATGCCTGAACCCCCAGAGCAGCCCTAAGGAGACACTGGCAAGGAAAACACCCTTTTAACAGGGAAAAAAACCTCGAGCAGAACCCGGCTCTAATGTGGGGGGACCCATCTGCTGCTGGCCGGGCGGGTTGAGAGGGACAGAAGAGGTAGAGAGGTAGAGATAGAGGGATGGAGGTAGAGGAGAAGAGGTAGAGGGGTAGAGATAGAGGGGTGTTATTACAGTCAGGCTAACGTTAGCTTGGGTCGGCTAACATCTGGTGTAGCCTCAGAGCAATGCTAACAGGAGCTTCTTTAGACTCATGTAGAGGCTAACATTAGCTCTTTTGGCTAACGTAGCTACTAATGTTATTTGTTTAGACCAGTGTTTCTCAAATAGTGGGGCACACCCCCCTGGGGGGATGCAGAGGTATGACAGAGGGGGCGCTGGCGACTGGGAGGAAAAGGTCCGTCTTCGCGGAACTAATTAGCTGAACTATTGTTTTAACGTCGGCCTGTTTTTTTGCAGCACACAACAATACTGAAATTGTGTTGGTCGTTCGGACTCGGAAGTACGGACTCCCGAGAACGTGAGAATGCATCGTTAATGTGCAGTTGGAACACCAGCGTACTTGATCACGTCATGTACTCGGCTCATCTTCTCTGATTATTTTTACCAGCAATGTCAAACATACGGCCTGTGGGCCAAAACCGGCCTACCAGACGGTCCATTTCGGCCCACGGGACGAATTTACAAAGGATAAAAATTACAACAACATTAACTGTAAATGGTAAATTTGTAAAACTGTAAATTTAAAATAATTTCTACACGTAAATTGTTCAATTTCAGATAGCTGTGACTGAATGTTTTGTGGTTTTGTAGATAAACTGTTATCTGGCAGTTACAATGCATGTGTAAATGATGAACTGAGGCATAATAGGCTACTGTTGAAACTGAACTTATTTTTCTTAAGAAATTTCAGCTTTATAATGTTTTGTAAAAAGATACTTCATTAAATGTGAACATTTTCAGAATGTACTTTTTTTTAACTAAAACAAAGGGGAAAAGTTGGAGTTGTGGTTATTTATAGGTTATTACTGGCCCCTAGACTAAAATGAGTTTGACACCCCTGTTACTGTGAAAAACAACAAAATGGAATCAGATAAAATTACACAGCCCTGCATATTCACGTTTACACAGTTTATATATATATATATATATATATATATATATATATACATATATATATATATATATATATATATATATATATATATATATATATATATATGTATATATATATATATATATATATATATATATATATATATATATATATATATATATATATATGTACCGAGTGCTAACCTTGGTGTCACGGCTGTTTGGTTAGTTTTGATCATATTTTAGTTCTTCATTGAGAAACTTTGCAAACAGGAAAACATCATATTTTTTGTGTTTTTGTACCTCGAATGTTCTCTCAAACCTCTGGAACTCTCTCAGCCTCTCGTGGAAACCTTCAGCCAGAGCACCACCTGCAGGAAGAAGCAGAATGTTCCAATGTTCAGGTTCGGCTGAGAAAAATTGGGAGCTGCAGGTCGACTGCCAGCTGATGTAGCGGCTAACATTATCTTGTTTGGGCTAATGTAGTGGCTAACGTTATCATGTTTGGGCTAATCTAGCAGCTAACATTATCTTGTTTGGGCTAATGCAGCGGCTAACATAATCTTGTTTGGGCTAATGTAGTGGCTAACATTATCTTGTTTGGGCTAATCTAGCAGCTAACATTATCTTGTTTGGGATAATGTAGCGGCTAACATTATGTTGTTTGGGCTAATGTAGCAGCGGCGAACATTATCTTGTTTGGACTAATGCAGCGGCTAACATTATCTTGTTTGGGCTAATGTAGCAGCTAACATTATCTTATTTGGGCTAATGTAGCGGCTAACATGATCTTGTTAGGGCTAATGTAGCAGCTAACATTATATTGTTTGGGCTAATGTAACAGAAAACATTATCTTGTTTGGGCTAATCTAGAAGCTAACATGATCTTGTTTGGGCTAATGTAACGGCAAACATTATCTTGTTTGGGCTAATGTAGCAGCGAACATTATCTTGTTTGGGCTAATCTAGCAGCTAACATTATGTTAGTTGGGCTAATGCAGTGGCTAGCATTATCTTATTTGGGGTAATGTAGCGGCTAACATTATCTTGTTTGGGCTAATGCAGCAGCTAACATTATCTTGTATGAGCTAATGTAGCGGCTAACATTATCTTGTTTGGGCTAATCTAGTAGCTAACATTATCTTGTTTGGGCTAATGTAGCAGCTAACATTATCTTGTTAGGGCTAATGTAGCGGCTAACATTATCTTGTTTGGGCTAATGCAGCGGCTAACATTATCTTGTCTGGGCTAATCTAGCTTCTAACATCATCTTGTTTGGGCTAATGCAGTGGCTAACATTATCTTGTTTGAGCTAATGTAGCAGCTAACATTATCTTATTTGGGCTAATGTAGCGGCTAACATTATATTGTTTGGACTAATGCAGCAGCTAACCTTATCTTGTTTGGGCTAATGCAGTGGCTAACATTATCTTATTTGGGCTAATCTAGCAGCTAACATTATCTTGTTTGGGCTAGTGTAGCAGCTAACATTATCCTGCTTCGACATCATCAGAGACAAGAAAGAAGGTTCTCACTAAGGATCTGGGAGGAAACCCAAAGTGCTCAGAGTTTACAGCTGATATCTTGTTTGAACTAACGGAGAGGTTAATGTTACTTGTTTAGGCTAACATTATATAGTTGTGGCTAATATAAAGGTTAACGCAATAATCAGTAAACATCACCTGTCTCACCTATCTCACCTATCTCACCTGTCTCAGGCATGCCCTGCGCCTGCTGCATCCTGGAGCTGAGGACTTCTTTAGCGGAGACGAAGAAGATCCTCCCTTCAGCCTCGTCCAGCCCGACCACCTTCAGCTCTTCGGCCAGAAACGTGACACAGCGGTCCAGGTGCTGCTTCCTCACCTGGCCAGTAGGGGGAGCAGTCTCAGGTTAGTTCCTGTAATCTGACCTGTTGCTGTGGACCTCAGTGGGGCTGCAGGAGTACCTCGTGATTCCAACCCAACTTTAAACTCATACGGAACTCCAAACGTCCTGAAGAGCTGCTGCTCAACGAACACAGTCAGTTAGTCCCGTTCTCCTGAGCCAGTAGTTCATCATTCAAACTGGGAAACAAACAGAAACCAGGATGGAATCTGGAAAATCTCCAGAGAAGCTCCAGCCTGTTAACTGCTGGATGAGGAACTCTTTATGGATAGATTTTGTGGGATTTCTATGGTATTTCCAAATGGAGTTTCTATACTAACTGTTTTATTTTAATTACTTGCTTTTATTGAATCGTATTTCTAATGTTTTACACTGTTTATGATAATGTTTTACACTGTCTATGAAGATGAAAAATACTAAATAAGGGAGGTATGCAAGAGTGGAAAAGTACTAGGTGAAAAGTTATGATGGAGGCTCTGTTTCAAGGTTGTGCTGGAAGACTCTGTTCCACAGATAAGAACAACTCATGAGGTTCATCCTCCCCCAGAAAGAGGCTGAGAGGTTCGGAGCATCCTGACCAGGACAACAAGATGGCTGCTCATACGCAAAGGAGGGGGTCAGATGCACAGAAGACAACCAACCAGAAGAAAGACACACCCTGAATGCTTACACCTGTGAAACTAGATATAAGGCTGGGTCCGGGGAAGAATAGTGTGTCAGACTTCGTGAACTGACAAGAACTCTGTTGTTGTCAGAGATAGAAGTTTGGACCCAGAGCTCTGTACTATATTCAATCTGCTCTTAAATAAACATGTTTAATGAGACCTAAATACCTTCTCCTATCGCTTCATTCAGCGAATGCGCAGGAGCTATCTCACACATAGTCTGTTTTCCTGGTAGAATGAGATTGTGCTCCAACAATTTGCCCGTTGCCGTGGTGATAACAATGCTTTCTGTCACCCACCTCTTCGATGTACTCTGGCTCCATCACCGAGGCGTCCCAGCGGTTGTGGAGGATGAAGATGTTGGGTTTGGAGATTCTCTCGCTGACTTTATGGAAGAAGAGTTTCTCCTGCAGACACAGAGAAGCTCATCAGACCTGCAGACACAAGCAGTCGATGGCAGATCAGCCGATCCTCACCGTGTTCATCAGCGTCGACTCGGCATTTCCCACCAGAACAAAGACGTCTGCGTCCAGACAAAACTTATCGATCCAGGTGTCCAACTCCAGAGTGACGTCAGTCCCCGGGCTGGAGGTCAGAGAGGACCATGGTTACCATGGTTACTGGTCTATCTGGTGGATGAGCTGCATCATAAAAGGGCCAGCAGCAATCTGAATGTTGGCTTAAAAACTCACTCACGCTGAAAAAGAGGTTTAGACTAAGACCCTGCAGGTTGAGTTTCATAAAGAGAAACGTGGGGAGAAACGGTAGTGGAATAGTTTTAGGTATGACGTGCTAAAAGTAAAAGATGATATAAGTGCTGTTAAACTGATGAGTAGAGTTAAAACATGAAATACATGATGATGAATATTCTAGTAATCACTGATGTTCTGACGGTTTTGTGTGTCTGTGGAGGAAATAAGAAAGGTCATGGAGCAGTGAGGATGTCTGGAAGATTGGAGGAAGATCAGAAAGTCAAACACACTACCGTTCAACAGTCTGAGGTCACTTAGAAATGTCCTGATTTTCAATGCAGATAGCATTAAATGAATGATAAATCCAGTGTAGACATTGTTAATGTGGTAAAGGACTATTCTAGCTGGAAACGGCTGATTTTTAATGGAATATCTCCATAGAGGTACAGAGGAACATTTCCAGCAACCATCACTCCTGTGTTCTAATGCTACATTGTGTTAGCTAATGGTGTTGAAAGGCTCATTGATGATTAGAAAACCCTTGTGCAGTTATGTTAGCACATGAATAAAAGTCAGAGTTTTCATGGAGAACATGGATTTATCTGGATGACCCCAAGTTTTGGAACAGTGGTGTAGATATGTAGACTGTAGATTCTTAGTAAAGTTCAGGGCTGCAAAACACTCAAAAGAGTGTTTTACTAAGAATGTACAGTCTACTATCCTGAACTTTACCAAGAACCTACAGTCTATTATCCCGAACTTTACCCAGAATCTACAGTCTATTATCCTGAACTTTACCAAGAATCTACAGTCTATTATCCTGAACTTTACCAAGAACCTACAGTCTATTATCCTGAACTTCACCAAGAATCTACAATCTATTATCCTGAACTTTACCAAGAACCTACAGTCTATTATCCTGAACTTTACCAAGAACCTACAGTTTACTATCCTGAACTTTACCAAGAACCTACAGTCTATTATCCTGAACTTTACCAAGAATCTACAGTCTATTATCCTGAACTTTACCAAGAATCTACAGTCTATTATCCTGAACTTTACCAAGAATCTACAGTCTACTATCCTGAACTTTACCAAGAACCTACAGTTTACTATCCTGAACTTTACCAAGAACCTACAGTCTATTATCCTGAACTTTACCAAGAACCTACAGTCTACTATCCTGAACTTTACCAAGAATCTACAGTCTATTATCCTGAACTTTACCAAGAATCTACAGTCTATTATCCTGAACTTTACACAGAACCTACAGTCTACTATCCTGAACTTTACCAAGACCCTACAGTCTATTATCCTGAACTTTACCAAGAATCTATAGTCTATTATCCTGAACTTTACCAAGAATCTACAGTCTACTATCCTGAACTTCTTGTAGTTCTGGTCGCTGCGTAGAATTTCTCCTAGGTGTTTCTCTGACTCTCCTGGTGACTTTTTGAAGCTCTTTAAAGAAGCTTTTTGGACATTTTAACACGGTAAAGTCTTAGTTTCCACATCAACATCTGGTGGAGGGTTACCTGTCCATGAGCACCAGGTCGTCTCTCAGCAGGGTGCAGCGGCTTTTAGGCCAGAACACCTTGACCAAACTGCCAGAGTCCAGGGTGGGGTCCATGTGGAGAGCGTGAGCCAGCTGGTTCACCGTCTGCAGAGGAAGGTTCGGTTAGTCGGCCACGCCCACCCCCGCCGGAGGAAATGTTTCAGAAAGTGGCTTACAGAGACACTGCTCCTGTCGGCCGACGCCTCGGTGGTGAGGAAGGCCTCATCTCCGTCGGTTCCCTCCACGCTCAGGAAGCAGTTGGTGGTGTGGCCGATGCCGCTGGGCAGAACCCGGTCTCTGAGCATGGCGTTGATCACGGTGCTCTTCCCGTTACTGGTCCTGACCGACAGACAGCACAGTTATTATCTGAGCTGACGGTGTCTCCTCAGACTTCTGTAGAGGTTCTCAGTCATCCAGGTCCTGGTGATGGTAGGAGCTTCAGGAGAAACCAACTGGACGTTCTGCCTCCAGTTGGTTTCTCCTGAAGCTCCTACCATCTCCTCATCCTGTAGATGTTTTTCTATCTCCAGACGTTTCCTCTCTACTCTGCTCATCATCTGTAGATGTTTCTCCATGCTGGATGGATCTCCAACACCATGTTCCTCTGTTCACTCTTTCTGAGTCATGCTGCATTTATTTATTGGTTTTCTGCTCAGTCTCTCTTGTCATCTCAGTTTTGTGTCTCATTTTTGACGTTTTGTGTTTCGTTTTTGTTGCTTTGTGTCTCGTTTTTGTCATTTTGTGCCTCAATTTTGTCTTTTGTGTCTCATTTTTGACATTTTGTGTTTCGTTTTTGTCATTTGTGTCTCGTTTTTGTCATTTTGTTTCTCATTTTTGACATTCTGTGTCTCATTTTTGTCATTTTGTCTCTTTTTTGTCATTTTGTGTCTCATTTTTGACATTTTGTGTCTCTTTTTTGTTGTTTTATGTCTTGTTGTTGTTGTTTATCATTTTTGTCATTTTGTGCTTTGTTTTTGTTGTTTTATGTCTTTTGTTGTCGTTTTGTATCTTGTTTTTGTCATTTGTGCCTTGTTTTTGTTGTTTGTGTCTCGTTTGTGTCGTTTTATGGTATGGAGACGTTTCATGTATTTGCAGTGTCTCCAGGTGTTGTCCTCACCTGCCGAAGAAGGCCACCTTCATGTGTCTTCGCAGCAGAACCTCCCTGATGGTGGACAGTTTGGTGAAGCAGCTCTGCAGCTCCAGACTCTGTTCCTCCACCACCACCTGGGCCAGGTCGTCGCTCCGCCACGCCTCTGACATCACAGCAAACACACACACACCTGAGCAGGTGACTCCAGGTGTCAGGACCATCACCATGGTAACTGATAATGACAGTCAGAGCTACTGTGGTCCTAATGATGAGGAGTGATATTAATGATCCTGGTCATTAGTCTGTTATCATTCCTCTAATATTATGGTCTGGTCAGAGTTGTGAAGTGATTGGTCGCCTTTAGCTCCGCCTCTGTCAGCTGAACCAATCACATGTCCGGGTTCACTGAGTTAATAACTGGCTTCATAAAGATATCTGAATAAGTTGAACTGTGTGTGTGTGTGTGTGTGTGTGTGTGTGTGTGTGTGTGTGTGTGTGTGTGTGTCTGTGTGTGTGTGTGTGTGTGTGTGTGTGTGTGTCTGACCATCCACGAAGGCGGAGCCATCTTTCACAAAGTCCAGCAGCTGATCAAAGATGGAGGTGATCGAACGCTTAGCAATGACGAAACGCCGTAAAGGAGACGGATCCACTTCGTCCATAACACCTGCACACACACACACACACACACACACACACCTGCACACACACATACACACACACACACAAACAAACACCTACACACACACACACAGTCACACACACAGTTACACACACACAGTTACACACGCCTACACACACACACACACGCACACATGCACACACACACCTACACACCTACACACTCCTATATACACACACAGTCACACACACACGCACCAAGACACACACACACACACACACACACACACACCTATACACTCCTATACACACACACACACACAGTCACACACACACACACCTACACACACACACACCTACACACGCCTACACACACACGCACACATGCACACACACCTACACACCTACACACTCCTATATACACACAGTCACACACACACGCACAGAGACACACACACACACACACACACACACACACACACACACACACACACACCTATACACTCCTATACACACACACACACACAGTCACACACACACACACACCGACACACACACCTACACACACACACCTACACACTCCTATACACACACACACACACAGTTACACACGTACAGATATCTCCATTACGTCTCAGAATGATTCATCTGCAGGTTTTCCTCATTTGTTAATTTTCAACATTAAATCCATCCAAAATAATGTCAGTAAATATAAACCATAAATCAGTGACTCCATCAATCAGGATCTAGTAGATGAACCTTCAGGTCCATCATGGATCCTGTTGGTCTCCATCAGTCTGAACATTTGAAGTTTTACCTCCTTCTTCACCGTGCTTCACATCATGATGCCGCCACCACCGTGCTTCACAGTGGGGATGGTGTGTTTGTGATGATGTGAAACATATCATGTAGTCTGATGGTCACAAAGCTTCATCCTGGTCTCCTCAGACCACAGAACCTTCTTCCAGGTGTCTTCAGAGTCTCCACATGTCTTCTGGTGAACTTTAGTCCAGATTTAATTGGAGCTTTTTCCATCAGAGTCTTTCTCTTTGTCTCCATGAAGCTTTGACTGGTGAAGAGCAGACAGCAGTTGTTGGATGAACAGTCTGAAGTTGGAACTCCTTCAGAGGAATCATATGAGTCTTGGTTGCCTCCCTCTCTAGTCTCTTTCTCCTTCAGATGAGTCATAGAAGTCTTGGTGGCCTCCCTCTCTAGTCTCTTTCTCCTTCAGAGGAGTCATAGGAGTCTTGGTGGCCTCCCTCACTAGTCTCTTTCTCCTTCAGAGGAGTCATAGGAGTCTTGGTGGCCTCCCTCACTAGTCTCTTTCTCCTTCAGAGGACTCATAAGAGTCTTGGTGGCCTCCCTCTCTAGTCTCTTTCTCCTTCAGAGGAGTCATAGGAGTCTTGGTGGCCTCCCTCTCTAGTCTTTTTCTCCTTCAGAGGAGTCATGGGAGTCTTGGTGGCCTCCCTCTCTAGTCTCTCAGGTCTTGAGGACGTCCTGCTCTAGTCAAATTTATTCATGTTCCATCTTCCTTCCATTTCTTAATGATGGATTTAACTGGACTCCAGGAGATCTTCAGGAACTTTAAATGTTCTTGTATCGTCCTGACTGATGCTTTTCAACAACCTTTTCTCAGAGTTTCTTGGTTCTTCAGTCTTCATGGTGTCGTTCTATCCAGGAGTTCTGATCCACCAGAGACAGAACCTTCAGATCCAGGAGTCTTTATCCTCCAATCACTGACCTCAGATCATCCATTTAGGACTTCTAGACCAGAATACTCCTTCAGTCTTTTGTTTTACATTTTATATTTTTAATTATTAGACAATATTTTAGAATGATAAAAGCTGTTTTTGTAAATTCTGGTACAAAACTCAGATAGATTAGACTGAATGTTGAAAAGCAGCAAAGGAATGAAGTTCTATCTAGATACAGGTTCCTACAGGTGGAACACAAAAACACAGGGTGTAACCTTGTGTAGTGTTGTGTATTGTTGTGTATTGTTGTGTACTATGTTTTGTTGTTTATTTTTGTGCATTGTTGTTTCTTGTGTAATGTTGTTTATTCATGTGTATTGTTGTGTATTGGTGTGTATTGTTGTGTAATGTTGTGTATTGTTGTGTATTGTTGTGTATTGCTGTGAAGTGTTGTGTAGTGATGTGTAGTGTTGTGTAGTGTTGTGTATTGTTGTGTAGTGTTGTGTGTTGTGCAGTGTTGTGTAGTGTTGTGTAGTGTTGTGTATTGTGTAGTATTGTGTAGTGTATTGTGTAGTGTTGTGTATTGTTGTATAGTGTTGTGTAGAGTTGTGTAGTGTTGTGTATTGTGTAGTGTGTATTGTTGTGTATTGTTGTGTAGTGTTGTGTACTGTTGTGTGGTGTTGTTGTGTAGTGTTGTGTATTGTGTAGTGTTGTCTGTTGTTGTGTAGTGTTGTGTATTGTGTAGTGTTGTCTGTTGTTGTGTAGTGTTGTGTATTGTGTAGTGTTGTGTAGTGTTGTGTATTGTGCAGTGTTGTGTATTGTGTAGTGTTGTGTAGTGTTGTGTGGTGTTGTGTAGTGTTGTGTATTGTGTAGTGTTGTTGTGTAGTGTTGTGTATTGTGTAGTGTAGTGTAGTGTGGTGTATTGTTGTGTAGTGTTGTGTGTTGTTGTGTATTTACCGTGTCTCAGGTTCAGAGGTAAGTCGTGTTCCTGGGGTTCGTCGTGTTGCCGACGGCTCCCAGCATGCTTCAGTTCACCAGAGAGACTGACCTGATCTGCTGAGCCTCACCGTGTGTGTGTGTGTGTGTGTGTGTGTGTGTGTGTGTGTGTGTGTGTGTGTGTGTGTGTGTGTGTGTGTGTGTGTGTGTGTGTGTGTGTCTTTGTTTCTTTGTGTGTGTATGTGTGTGTGTGTGTGTGTGTGTGTGTGTCTTTGTGTCTCTCTGTGTGTGTGTGTGTGTGTGTGTGTGTGTGTGTGTGTGTGTGTGTGTGTGTCTTTGTGTTTCTGTGTGTGTGTGTGTGTGTGTGTGTGTGTGTGTGTGTGTGTGTGTGTGTGTGTGTGTCTTTGTGTTTCTGTGTGTGTGTCTGTGTGTGTGTGTGCTGATCCTCTTACAGGACTTAGACCCTGCCCCCACCTGTTCCTGTCCAGGTGGATCTCAGGCTGCAGCATTAATCTGCTGCTGATAAAACTTGATGTTTCGGATCCTGAACTTTCCTCCTGAACTCAAACTGAAACGTTTACGTCAGTGGAGATCTCAAAGTCTGCTCCTGCTCCTGCTGTTGTCCTTTTATGTCTTATTTTTCCTGTCTTGTTTCTCATTTTTGTCATTCTCTGTTTCATTTCTGTTGTTTTATGTCTCATTTTTGCTGTTTTGTGTCTCATTTGGGCTGTTTTGTGTCTCATGTTGACTGTTGTGTGTCTTATTTTGTCGTTTTGTGTCTCCTTGTGTTCATGTCGTCTCCTCATCCTGTAGATGTTTTTTTTTTGTCTCCATGTTTCCTGAATTTGTCCCGTCCAACGCTCGGATCACATTTTCCTGCTGAAGTTAAAGAACTTCAGTGAGAGTGAGATGAAGCCGTTTCCATGACAACAGAGTGATGTAATAATACAGTGGTGTGTGTGTGTGCGTGTGTGTGTGTGTGTGCGTGTGTGCGTGCGTGTGTGTGTGTCTATCAGTTTCAGTCAGAACCTCTCTCTGCTGTTTCATCAGAACCCTCCCTGTTTATCAGACAGCAGAAGGGTGGGATTCTGTGATTCTGTGATTCTCCAGAACTACACCAACAGAAATTACCCAGAATGCAACACTGCTCAGCGACACCCAGCGCACCTACAGGGGTGGAAAAAAGTTTTAAAACTTGACACAATCTCAAATATGATCATGAAATATTTGTGGAAAAATCTTTTTTGTGTTTCAGAAGGTGTGGCTGCATTAGACAGACACAAACAAATACAAATTATATTTATTTTTGTTTATTGTTTACAGTTAAACTAACAAAACTAAATTCCTCACCAAATGTTCTGCTGTTGGATGCAAGAGTGAACACAAGAGTCTTCATGCACTAAAAACTGTCAAATTCACTTCAAAATCTGTCCAAAATGACGCAAAGTCGGTTCAAAATGACTCAAGACTGGTTCAAAATGACTCACGACTGGTTCAGAATGACTCAGAAACTTGTCTGAAACGACTGAAACCATTTGAAAACTGCTTAAAACTTGTCCAAAATAAGTAAATTTTTCCAAACTTACTTGAAACATTATCTTAAATGACAAAACTCTGTCCACAATGACTAAAACTTGCCCAGAATCATTCAAAAATTGTCCAGAATTACTTGAAAATTGCCTACTGGCTGGAGAACATCTAGTAGATGTTAGAGCTGCAGAACATCTAGTAGATGATACAGCTGGAGAACATCCAGTAGATGGTAGAGTTGTAGAACATCCAGCAGATGATAGAGCTGCAGAACATCTAGTAGCTGATAGAGCTGCAGAACATCTAGTAGCTGATACAGCTGGAGAACATCCAGTAGATGTTAGAGCTGGAGAACATTCAGTAGATGGTAGAGCTGTAGAACATCCTCCTTCTGGAGATGTTTTCAGTGTTTTTTAGATATCTGCAGTCTTCTGGTGAAACCTGTGGAACATTTTAACATCACAGCAGTTTTCCACAACGTGTTCTGAAGATTCATCTGGGATGAATAAACCTTCACTCTGAGTCACATCTCTGAGTTCTCTCTGCTTTTTCATGATGTTCTGGTTCCACTGAGCTGCAGAACTTCAGACTAAACATGAACCACAGGGAAGACCCTTCAAATCTTTGTTTAATTTATAAATCTGTCAGGATGCTGCTGAACTTAAACGAACTTGTCTGTCATGACTGATGTAATGATGCAGAGGTGTGTGTGTGTGTGTGTGTGTGTGTGTGTGTGTGTGTGTGTGTGTGTGTGTGTGTGTGTGTGTGTGTGTGTGTGTGTGTCTATCAGTTCCAGTCGGATTCTGTGGAACCTCTCTCTGCTGTTTCATCAGAACCCTCCCCATTTATCAGACAGCAGGAGGGTGGGTGTATTTGTGTATTTGTGTCTGTGTGTGTAGGAGTGTGTGTGTTAACAGTTGTGTTGTTCTGCTGGATGTGAACACTAGAACCTTCAACTCTGTTCATCTAAGAGTCTAAAAATTAAAGAATTGAATTGATTTATTTTGGCTTTCAGGACAAGAATTTGTAAAAATAGATTATTTCTAGGAATTCCTTCAGAGGAGTCATAGGAGTCTTGGTGGCCTCCCTCTCTAGTCTCTTTCTCCTTCAGAGGAGTCATAGAAGTCTTGGTGGCCTCGCTCTCTAGTCTCTTTCTCCTTCAGAGGAGTCATAGGAGTCTTGGTGGCCTCCCTCTCTAGTCTCTTTCTCCTTCAGAGGAGTCATAGGAGTCTTGGTGGCCTCCCTCTCTAGTCTCTTTCTCCTTCAGAGGAGTCATAGGAGTCTTGGTGGCCTCCCTCTCTAGTCTCTCAGGTCTTGAGGACGTCCTGCTCTAGTCAAATTTATTCATGTTCCATCTTCCTTCCATTTCTTAATGATGGATTTAACTGCACTCCAGGAGACCTTCAGGAACTTTAAATGTTCTTGTATCGTCCTGACTGATGCTTTTCAACAACCTTTTCTCAGAGTTTCTTGGTTCTTTAGTGCTGAAAACCAATAAAAGGATAAAAGCAGTGATCTGTATAAAATCACCTGTAATGTTTCAGCTTTCAGAGAAAATACCAGTAGGAAAACAAAGTCTGGAGGTAAAGACAGACAAGTGATGGAAGAGAAGATAAAACGGAGACAGACGGACGCTGAGGAGACATTCAGGCCCAGACTGAGGACAGACAGACGGACGCTGAGGAGACATTCAGGCCCAGACTGAGGACAGACAGACGGACGCTGAGGAGACATTCAGGACCAGACTGAGGACAGATGGCTTCAGATCCACACAAAGATAGAAGAGAGGATCAGACTACAACATGTCAGAGACAATTTTAAACCTTTCTAAAGAGGATGAACATGTGTCCACAATGGTTCAAAAAGACTGAAGGGTGTCCAGGACATCCTTTATTATATGAAGACACCTAAATACAATTCAATTCAATTCAATTTTATTTATATAGCGCCAATTACAGTCAAATTGTCTCGAGACGCTTTACAGAACCCATATGCCTGACCCCCAGAGCAAGCCAAAAGGCGACAGTGGCAAGGAAAACACCCTTTTAACAGGGAAAAAAACCTCGAGCAGAACCCAGCTCTAATGTGGGGGGACCCATCTGCTGCTGGCCGGGCGGGTTGAGAGGGACAGAAGAGGTAGAGAGGTAGAGATAGAGGGGTAGAGATAGAGGGGTAGAGATAGAGAGGTGGGGGGGGTGGGACACAAGGACCATAAAACACAGCCACACATCTGAAGCATCCAGCATCCAGCTCTGGGACCAGGGACACTCAGAGAAAGGACACAGAAAGAAACAGAGTGAATGTAATGCAATAATGGTATATATAGTAAATACAACTGAAGATTTATGGGAGGTTGAAGAAACAAACTGTTTCTTAGAGGAGAAACTAGAAGAAGAAGAAGGAGAAGAAGAGGAAGAAGAAGGAGTAGAGGGGGAGGCTGATAAAAACCCAGCAGACATCCAGACTGAGTCTGCAGGAGGATCAGCATCACTCAGTAGCAGAGACGAAGAGCTGAAGGAGAGGAGGAGCTGAAGACGAGGAGGAGCTGAAGGAGAGGAGGAGCTGAAGGAGAGGAGGAGCTGAAGGAGAGGAGGAGCTGAAGACGAGGAGGAGCTGAAGGAGAGGAGGAGCTGAAGGAGAGGAGGAGCTGAAGGAGAGGAGGAGCTGAAGACGAGGAGGAGCTGAAGACGAGGAGGAGCTGAAGACGAGGAGGAGCTGAAGACGAGGAGGAGCTGAAGGAGAGGAGGAGCTGAAGGAGAGGAGGAGCTGAAGACGAGGAGGAGCTGAAGGAGAGGAGGAGCTGAAGACGAGGAGGAGCTGAAGGAGAGGAGGAGCTGAAGGAGAGGAGGAGCTGAAGGTCTCTGGGAGGATTCATATCTGCTGCAGTTTGTTCTGTGTGACTCAGTGGAAACTGACCCAAAGAGGAGGAGATGCAGCTATAAACTATAGTAGAAGAAGAGAAGAAGAAGAAGAGAAGAAGAAGAATAGCTGCTTCAGGAGCCAGGAGACTGACTGAGAGGTGCATCATGGGAGCTTCTTAGGTCCAGTCAGACCTCCGTCCTCTGGTTCTTCCACAGATGCCCAGCATGCTGCTCAGGTCTCCCCGAGGAAGGAGCTCTCCGGCTGTGGCAGGACAGCTGCTGCTGGGGCTCCTGGTGATGATGATGATGATGGTGGTGGTGGAGGCCGGCGTGGACGAGGACAGTGAGGAGAGTCAGGAGATCCTGGAGGAGGACGAAGCCGTCAGCGCCGAGATCCTGGTGAGAAGAACCTCCAACCTGCAGCTTCTTCATGTCCAGCTGTTTCACCAGATGTTCATGATTAAATGAACCAGATCAGCTGGAGCATCATTCAGTGATGAACATCTGGAGATTCTGTCTCAGTTTTGTTGTTTTGTATTTTAATTTTGTTGCTTTGTGTCTCGTTTTTGTCCTTTTGTATCTCCTTTTTGTTCTTTTCGTGTCTCATCTGTGAGAACAAAACACTTGAAATATCAGTAAAAAACTGAATAAACCTTGTTCAGCATGTCTGAAATTTTGTCTACAGCGACTTAACAATGCTGAAACATTGTCCATAAATGACAGAAAGTTTTCTAAAGTGGCTGAAAATGAGCCTGAAATGCCAAGAAAAGTCTCAGAACTACATGATCCTGATGAAGTACAAAATCTCATCCAAAATAACTGGAAACTGCTTCAAAATGAATCAAGTACTGAGTAATTATCCAAAATAAACAGATCCAAAGTGAATAAATCCATTCAGAATGACCCAGAAATAGCCCAAATGATAGAAAACCGTCCAGAGGGACAGTTGGTTGACGACTAATCAGCTTCTTTATCCCAGAGTTCAGGCTGGGTTTATTAAAAAAGACTAATTATCAGATGAACCAAACGGTTGGTGGTTTTTTAATAGCTGACAGTGAATCCATCAGTCCAGGTGGAAGAGCTTTGCTTGGTTTTCTGTTTTCAATTTTTTATTGTCTGTGTTTCTGTCCAGCTGTTTGTGAGTTAAAAACAGGTTTTAGAACATCTGGATGGAAGCTTTCAGAGGTAGCGTTTCAGCGTTGAGCACAAGGAACCGATGGAGACTCAAATCTACGTTTGTTCATTTCAGGAGCCGCCATCCTCAGACGTGTCCAGAGTTTCTCCTCTCAGCTCCTGGCTGATCTTCAGAAGAAACTCCAACAAAGGAGACAACCGGAGAACCAAAGGCTCCAAGAGAACCTCCAAGGTCAGACACAAAGTACACCGAGACAAAAACAAGACACAAAACGACAAAAATAAGACACAAAACAACAAAAAACAGACACAGAATGACAAAAATGAGACACAAAACAACAAAAAACAGACACAAAAAGACAAAACGAGACACAAAGTACACACTGACCACCCAGAAACTAATGGATTCATCCATAATCATTAAATGGTGGTTGTCTGAACAGAAGAGCTGCTGAGGCATTCCTAATAAAGTGAACATTGAATCATGTGATGAGCTTCAACACATTCTCTGATGGTTTACGGCAGGTTCTAACCCTTGACAGCTTTCAGTCTACAACACGACTCAACAATCAGCACATTTTAAACTTTCCAACATCTCAATGTAAAATCTTTCAGCTTCATCAGAATAACTTTATTCTGCGTGTCTCCTGGAGAACCAGAACATTCCTCCTGGTTCTGGTTCTCCAGGACCAGCTGAGACCAAAACATTCAGAGAGTTTCAGGTTGAACTGCAGGCAGTGTTTCCTTATAGGGGCTTTCGACCGGGGTGGAGCCCGTTCGGAGTCGGAGCCGGTGCCCGACTTGGGACCGGTTTTTTGTCTTTCCACCACCGGAGCTGCGGCTCCGGGCTCCAAAAACTGGGGCTGTTTCGGGCACCAACTCGTTGCTGGGCCAGACTTGGCCAGAGTTGAGAGCCGAGCATGTCACGGGCAGGGGGCGGGGTGACATCTAAAAACATCTAAAAAGATAAACATAGATATGATCATCAACTTATTGCGCGTGTTTAACCGCTAAGTAATCAATGCAAGCGTAGTTGAAGTTAAGTAGCTAAGCTAATGCTAGCACGTTTACTGTTAAGTATCCAAACGTCTTTGATAATTACCTTTCTTCTCAAATGTGATCGCTGGGCATTGGAACGGCGACGCCGATGGGTAACCCCTAACAGAAGGTTTTGCTGCTCAACGATGGCGAGACACACTAGCAAAGCCATGAACACCACTCCAATGAAGTCCTCCATTGTTGTTGTGTGGGTTTCCGTACGGCGCGAACGCTGTTGAACGGCTACGTACGCAGTGACGTACACACGTTTTGTGGTGGCGCAATGACGCAGCTCCAACTTTGCTCCTTCCGAATGGAAACACAAACCCGTTCTGGGGCGGCACGAGATTTGAACCAAAAAAGCACTGGCTCTCAACTTTGAACCAACCTAGCACCTGGTGCTCTTTGGTCGAAAGCCCCTATTAGAGAGGCTGAGAGGAAAACCAATAAATAAATGCAGCAGAACCAGAGAACTGAGGAGCAGGTTGTTGGAGATCCATCCAGCATGATGAAACATCTTCTAGTTGCTGGAGATCCACCCAAAAGTTAAAAGTTAAAGTTAGTTTATTTATATAGCACATTTTAACAACAAGGCGAGTCAAAGTGCTTCACAAGGACATTAAAACAGCAGATGAAAACACATAAAAAGAAAGAAAACACATTTATAAAATCATTAAAAAGGTCATTAAAATTTAAGGATGCAGAAGAGTAAAAGAATCACAAACAGAAGTTGGGAAGCAAGAACATTTTAAGAGTTACACTGCAGAGTTTGTCATAAAATAAGATTTAAAATAACTCTTAGAAGAACTTAGTCAAAAGCAGCTGAGAACAGGTAGGTCTTCAGACTGGACTTAAATGTGCTGAGAGTTTCAGCTGATCTACAGTTTTCTGGGAGTTTGTTCCAAATATACGGAGCATAGAAGCTGAATGCAGCTTCTCCATTTTTGGTTTTCACTCTGGGAACTAATAAAAGACCTGATCCAGATGACCTGAGTGGTCTGGTTGGTATATACTGAGTCAGGAGGTCTCTGATGTATTTTGGTCCTAAACCATTTAAAGCTTTGTAGACCAGCAGCAGGACTTTAAAATCTACCCTCTGAGTGACAGGAAGCCAGTGTAAAGACTTCAGAACTGGAGTGATGTGATCTACTTTCTTGGTCTTAGTGAGGACTCGAGCAGCAGAGTTTTGAATCAGCTGCAGTTGTCTGAGTGTTTTTTTAGGTGAACCTGTAAAGATACTGTTACAGTAATCAAGCCGACTGAAGATGAACGCATGGACGAGCTTTTCCAGGTCCTGCTGAGACATCAGTCCTTTAATTCTTGAGATATTTTTTAAGTGATAATAAGCCGACTTTGTAATTGCTTTGATGTGTTTTTCAAAGCTGAGTTCTGAGTCCATCACCACACCCAGATTTCTGGCCTGGTCTGTGGTTTTTAGCTGTAGAGACTGAAGCTCTAAGCTCACTTTTAATTGCCCCTCCTTGGCTCCAAAAACCATTCCCTCAGTTTTGTCTTTATTTAGCTGAAGAAAGTTCTGACACAGCCACTCATTTATCTGTTCAATACACTTTCCCAGCACCTGTATAGGGCCATGGTCTCCTGGGGACATTGTAATGTAAATCTGCTTGTCATCTGCATAGCTATGGTAACTTACGTTATTGTTTTCAATAGTCTGGGCCAGTGGGAGCATGTAGATGTTAAACAGAAGAGGCCCCAGGATGGAACCTTGCGGAACTCCACATGTAATCGCTGTCTTTTCAGACCTAAAGTTACCTATAGACAAAGTAATTCCTGTCTTTTAGGTAAGATTTGAACCAGTTTAGTACTGTGCCGGACAGTCCCACCCAGTTCTCCAGTCGGTTGAGTAGTATATTGTGGTCGGCTGTGTCAAACGCAGCACTTAGATCCAGCAGCACTAAGACTGTCATCCTGCCGCTGTCTGTATTTAAGCGGATGTCATTAAACACCTTAATAAGGGCTGTCTCAGTGCTGTGATGCTGCCGAAAACCTGACTGAAAAACACTGAAACTGTTACTTTTTGTTAGGTAATTGTTTAGCTGTTGAAAAACTGCTTTTTCAATGATCTTACTTAAAAATGGGAGATTAGAGATTGGTCTGTAGCTGTTCATTTGTGACTTGTCGAGGTTGCTCTTTTTTAGAAGTGGCTTAATTACAGCAGTTTTTAAAGCCTGAGGAAAGACGCCTGACATAAGAGACAAGTTCACAATCCATAAAAGATCTGTCAGCAGTACCTGGGAAACTTTTTTGAGAAACCTTGTAGGCAGAATATCCAGGCAGCAGGAGGAGGAGTTTAGTTGATGTATAATGTCCTCCAGGTTTTTGCGATTGATAGGATTAAATTGTGTCATGGTGTTTAAATTGGTTTTACGCTGACACAGGACATGTCCTGAACCTGCTGTGGAGGCACTAACTGCTTGTCTAATGTTTTGGATTTTCTCTATAAAGAATGATGCAAAATCGTTGCAGGCCCTGGTAGAAGGTAACTCTGGGGCTACTGACACATGAGGGTTTGTTAGCCTGTCCACAGTAGCAAATAAGGCTCGTGTATTGTGACTGTTTTTGGTGATTATATCTGCGAAATAAGATTGTCTTGCATTCCTCAGTTGTAAATTGTAGGTGTACAGTTTCTCTTTATAAATGTTATAATGAACCTGAAGTTTTGATTTTCGCCATCTGCGTTCAGCTTTCCGACACTCTCTTTTGTTATTTCTGACCAGTGTGGCATTTCTCCATGGAGATTTTTTCTTACCAGAGATCACTTTCACCTTAGTTGGAGCAATGGCATCCATAATATTTACAATTTTAGCATTAAAGCTACCTATCAGCTCATCGACTAAACCCCAAGACAGAGCTGGTGTTGAAGAGAAAGCCTGGTTAAATATCTCAGAGGTGCTTTCAGTAATACACCGTTTTTTGGTTATCTCTGTAAAAACTGTCGATTGCACTTAGACGGTGCTCTCAAAGAAAACACAGGAATGATCAGAAAGGCCAACATCAGACACTGTGACATTGGAAGTACTCAGACCCTTGGAGATAAGTAGGTCTAACGTATGCCCTTTGTCATGTGTGGCCTCTGTTACATGCTGGACCAGCCCAAAGTTGTTAAGAGTGTTGTACAAGTCTTTAGTCCCTTTGTCCTGGGGATTGTCAACATGGATGTTAAAGTCACCAGCAATAATTACACAGTCAAAATCAATGCAGATCATAGACAGCAGTTCACTAAAATCATCAAAAAAGTTTGCACAGTATTTAGGAGGCCTGTAAATATTAAGTAGCACAACTCGAGATGAGGACTTCAGCTGAAGAGCTACGTACTCAAACGAGGAGAAATGTTCAGAGGATAATTGCTGATATTGAAACGATTCATTGAATAAAATTGCAACACCGCCCCCTCTCTTTTGCACCCTGGCCTCACTGATAAAAGTGAAGTTGGGAGGGGTCGACTTGATGAGAACTGCTGCACTGTTATTTTGGTCTAACCAAGTTTCAGTTAAAAACATAAAATCAAGATTGTGCTCAATAATAAAATCATTGATTAAAAATGTCTTCCCTGCTAAAGATCTAATATTTAATAGAGCCATCTTTAATGTTTGGGGAGTTTTGCCTGCCTTGTGAGCAGGAGTTGTTTGTGGCTCACAAACAATATGTACTATATTTGAAGGCTTTTTCTTTCTGTGTCTTGACATAGCCACCTTTCTTTTTCTGTTGCCTACTAGGACAGAGATGCTGGCTACCTGGTTTCCATCAGGCCCTGGCTTTTCCTGGTTGAAAACATTAGTATTAGCTTTGAAGCCTGAACCTGGTACATATCAGACATCAGAGACAACTGAATTTTCAGCACAGACAAGACTAGTTGGCAAGCATATGGGATTTCGGCGCGGTGTCAGTTTTGTTCCAGCATTGACACGCCTTTTCATCTCATCTGTGAAATCCAGATGAGTGGGGGAGGGAGAGAGACTGGCTGGGGAGGGCGGAGCGTTAGGTGGGGTTTCTGCTGGTTGAGGTTGAGAATATCCTCCTGTTGGGAGTGGAGGCCACTCCTCTTGTTGTGGGGGTGAAGATGGGCAGTGGTTTGTTGGATGAGGGGCAGGAGGCGATGATGTAGTTGGAGCCTCTTCCTGGGTTCCTTGTTGTCCTTGGTCAGTCCTTATCTCCGGCAGTAACAGTTCTTCCCCAGCATGCTGTGCAATCTGTTGTTGTTTTGGATGTTCTAGGCTTTTTATCTGTGACCCTGGCTGGTGTCTGACGCACGGAGTAAAAAATGTTTGAGCACAGTAGCAGCAATCCTGATCTGTTAAGGAAGATTCCATTTGCCTTAAAGAGGTGCCTGCGTTCCCAAAAAATGTTGAAATTGTCGATAAAGTTTATTGATTGAGCAGCACATGTAGCTTTGAGCCACCTGTTTAGCAGCATCAGCCTGCTAAATCTCTCATCTCCTCTCCGGACTGTAGGTAGTGGTCCGCTCCCATAAACAACAGGTTTCAGACCTCTGACTTTGTTCAGCAGATCCATAAAGTCCTGTTTGAGCACTTCTGACTGCTGCTTCTCAACATCGAGGGCTCCCGTATGTATGACAAGAGATTTAGCTGTGGGATGCTCAGCAGCGATCTTCAGGATTTTCTTAGAAATGTCAGACACCATATCATTGTTAAAACACAGCACTTTGGTGTTTTTTTTTGCTGGAAAAGTGCTTTAAATCATTCACAGCTCTGTCACCCACTATCAGAGTTTGAGGCCCAGTAGTTAGCTCTTTCCTCAGCCTTTTTGGCTCAGCAGTTAGATCATTCTGCAGCCTTTTAGTGCAACGTTCTGTGTCATACCTTTGTCTTCTTTCAGGGGATGAACTTTCTTTTGGGGTGTCAGGGTCTTGTTACAGTACAGCAAACCTGTTCTCCAGTTGAACCTCTGTTTCTTGGGTTTGTTTGCTCTTATTCCTGGTTGTAGCCACTGTCCAGGACTCTTCTCTTCTCTGTATTGGGGTTGAAGAGATATTGCTGTGGGATGGCAGAGCAGGCCAACCAGTTTCATCAGTAATCTCTGCATGTTGGATTCTGCCTGTAGCCTGTCTTTCCATATCAGCTGTATTCATACCTGAGGTATGCTTTGGCTTTGCTCCGAGCAAGTTCCAGGGAGGACTGCCGGTTGATTTATGGCTGTTTCCACAGGCCTCCTCGTCCTTGATGGTGGTGCTAATTAGCTGTCTGTTAGCCTTCTCTTGTCCACTGCTTTGAGTCATCGGTAGAGTGGTCTCATTCCCATAATGTCCATTTACCTCCACATTCACTTCCAAACGGTGCATTTTCATCTCCAGTACTGTTATCTTTTGGAGGAGTTTGTGATAATCATTCATGGAAAAGGGAGGCATCTTGCTGCTAGTTAGCACTTCTCGCTAGTCACGGCAGCAGCACTTCTACGCCCGCAGACGAGCCTCTTAACGCTGTCCGGTGTAAAACGATGAATCCTCGGCGGTTTCTTCACCTCGGAGGGACGAAGACGTTTGTTCGGCTCGTTTTTGCAGTTTAGCAGTGTATTTTGTCAGGAAAAGTCTGAATGCTTTGCCCTGCTGGTACCAGAGTAAAGCTCACTCAGTTTTCCTTTTCAGAGCTACGGAGCAGCTCAGCATGATGAAGCATCTTCTAGTTGTTGGAGATCCACCCAGCATGATGAAACATCTTCTAATTGTTGAAGATCCACCCAGCATGATGAAACATCTTCTAGTTGTTGGAGATCCACCCAGCATGATGAAACATCTTCTAGTTATTGGAGATCCATCCAGCACAGTGGAACATCTTCTAGTTATTGGAGATCCATCCAGCACAGTGGAACATCTTCTAGTTGTTGGAGATCCATCCAGCACGGTGGAACATCTTCTAGTTGTTGGAGATCCATCCAGCATGATGAAACATCTTCTACTTGTTGGAGATCCACCCAGCATGATGAAACATCTTCTAGTTGTTGGAGATCCACCCAGCATGATGAAACATCTTCTAGTTATTGGAGATCCATCCAGCACAGTGGAACATCTTCTAGTTGTTGGAGATCCATCCAGCATGGTGAAACATCTACAGATGATGAGCAGAGGAGAGAGTTTGTCCAAAATACATAAACTTGAAAACTCAGAAACTGTCTAAAATTACAGAAACTTGCACAAAATAACCCCAACATAGTCTAAAATGGCTTTAAGATGTCCAGAACTTTTTAAAAGTTGTTGAAGATCCATCCAGTATGGAGAAACATCTTCTACAGATGGTGAGCAGAATAGAGAGGAAAAGTCTGGAAATATGGAGATAGAAAAACATCTACAGCATGAGGAGATGGTAGGAGCTTCAGGAGGAACCAGCAGGAGGTTCTGGAAGACGTTTGAAGGACCGTCTTCCAGAACCTCCAGTTGGTTCTTCCTGAAGCTCCTACCATCTCCAGGACCTGGATGACTGAGAACCTCCTCATGAAACTACATTCTAATCCAGCTGAACTACACTAAAGCTGCTCTCAAGTCCAGATGTTTCTGTTGTCAGACAGCAGAACGAGGATGAAACAGAGAAACTCATCCAGACCACATGCTAATATGCTAACATGCTAACATCCTAATATGATAACATGCTAACCAACGTTAGCTTCATTTTAATACTGATTTTATGACATCGTCTGATAACAAACACAGCAGTTAGAAACATTCACACAGATTTACTGGAAGATGATCCTCAGAGAGAGAGATAGAAAGTCTAATTTATCAGTCAGACAGAGAGAGTCTTCTTCCTGAAGGGGGCGGAGCCAGCAGCGGCACCTCATTTAAAGCTACAGAAACAGTTTAGAATAAAACCAGGATTATAGAGTGTGGAGGAATCACTGATCTCTGTTCTAAAACAGTGGGTCCCCCCACATTAGAGCTGGGTTCTGGTCGAGGTTTTTTCCCTGTTAAAAGGGTGTTTTCCTGCCACTGTCTCTTTAGGGCTGCTCTGGGGGTTCAGGCATATGTGTTCTGTAAAGTGTCTCGAGACAATGTGACTGTAATTGGCGCTATATAAATAAAAGTGAATTGAATTGAATTGAATTGAATTAAAACACTGAGAAACGTTGTGAGGACAGGAGAGACTTTACTGATGGATGGAAGCAGAACACTAGGAACCTCAAATACAGCATCAGGAACCAAACATCAGGAACACTAGGAGCATCAGGAACCAAACATCAGGAACACTAGGAACCTCAAATACAGCATCAGGAACCAAACATCAGGAACACTAGGAACCTCAAATACAGCATCAGGAACCAAACATCAGGAACACTAGGAGCATCAGGAACCAAACATCAGGAACACTAGCATCAGGAACCTATCAGGAACATCAGTCAGACCTCCACATGAACTAACTGGACAACAGAAGTTCTATACATGTGTTGATGTTCTTTTTGTTGTTTTATTCCAGGTGCAAACAAGGGCTGAAATAAAGATTATGTTCCTTGTAGAATACATTCTGGATTATATGTTTGGCCCCTAAACTGTGCACGAGGGTTCCTGCTGGTGGACATAGAACCAGGAAGTCCTAAGCTGACCTGTTCTTTGTGTCTGCAGCATGGCCTCCCAGGACCTCCAGGACCTCCAGGACCTCAGGGGCCTCCAGGGCCACCGGCTCCTCTCCTGCCCCAGCAGCAGCAGCTCATCCAAGAACTGCAGCTGAAGCTGAGAGGTGAGGAACACAGGAGGAGCTTCAGGTTCTCACAGAAAGTCCTGTTTTCACCGAGGATGGAAAAAGTGACGCTACTGTCTGAGCAGACATGTTTGGTTCAATGAGTCACAAATGTGCACTTTCACTCAGTGTTTTCTCTATGTAGGTTATATAAATACTGTGTGTGTGTGTGTGTGTGTGTGTGTGTGTGTGTGTGTGTGTGTGTGTGTGTGTGTGTGTGTGTGTGTGTGTGTGTGTAAGCTCGCTGTCTGAGTCCTTAATAGGGGTAATTTTGTGTAGTGTGGATGTGACTTGGCTCGGCTGCAGGATTCCTGACATTCCTGCTGACTGATGGTGTGTCTTTGTTACTTTCTGTGTGTGTGTGTGTGTGTGTGTGTGTGTGTGTGTGTGTGTGTGTGTGTGTGTGTGTGTGTGTGTGTGTGTGTGTGTGTGTGCGTGCGTGTGTGCGTGTGCGTGTGTGTGTTCGTTCATGCATGTTTTCCTCCATCAGATCACGTCTCGGTGTTTTGGTATTTTGCGGTTGTGTGTCTTAAGATTCCATTTCTACCAGCAAATCTTTCACCGTCACACGGTCTGCAGTATAATATTAAATTAAATTTAATAAAATATTTAAGAACATGGAGACAGAAAGACATCGACAGGATGAGGAGATAAAACCATCACAAAGAGGCACAAAGCAACAAAAACAAGACCAAAAAATGACACAAAAGAGAAAACAAACAGGACAAAGTGAGAGAAGCAAGACATAAAACAACACAAATTAGACACAAAATTACAAAAAAGAGACAGAATATAAAAGAAAGCAAGACAAAACAACACAAATGGGAAACAAACAGACAGACAACAGAAACGAGACACAAAATGTCAAAATTTAGACAGAAAATGACTATAAAGTGATGAAAAAAGTAGAAAATGCAAAAATACCTCAATAAAATTAACTCAGCATGGCTCAGAAACAGAGAACAGAGTAGCAAGTAGTTGGAAACATGGAGATGGAAAAACATCTACAGGATAAGGAGATAAAACGACCACAAAGAGACACAAAATGACAAAAACTAGACACAAAATGACAAAAAAGAGACACAAACCAACAGAAACTAGATGCTGACAAAAACTAGATGCAAAATAACAAAAACTAGATACTAAATGACAAAAACTAGACGCTAACGACAAAAACTAGATGCAAAATGACAAAGAAGAGACACAAAACGACAGAAACTAGATGCTAACTGACAAAAACTAGATGCAACATGACAAAACAGAGAAACAAAACGTCAAAAATTAGACACAATATGACAAAAACTAGACACAAAATGCCAAAAAAGAGAAACAAAACAACAGAAACTAGACACTAACTGACAAAAACTAGATGCTAAACAACAAAAACTAGATGCTAAATGACAAAAATTAGACGCTAAACAACAAGAACTAGATGCAAAATGACAAAAACAGGACACAAAATGACAAAAACAAGACACAAGACTACGAAAGCACAAAACAGAGATGACAATTTAGACAGAGTAAAATCAAAGCTACTGGATGAATCAAATAAATGCAACAAAAACAGAGAACAGAGGAGCAGATAGTTGGAGATCCATCCAGCATGGAGAAAGATCTAGAGATGATGAGCAGAGTAGAGAGGAAAAGACTGGAGATATGGAGATAGTAAAACATCTACAGGATGAGGATATGGTTCTGGAAGACGTTTCTAGAAACGTCTTCCAGAACCTCCTGCTGGTTTCTCCTGAAGCTCCTACCATTACCAGGACATGAAAGACTGAGAACCTCCATAGAAGTCTGAATATTAATAGCTAATACATTTTAAAAGCAGCAGCTAGGGTTAGCGTCGGTAGCTGACCATGTTAACTGTGTGGTGGAACAGAATGATCAGAAGTCCTCCTCCTTCTCCTCAGACCTGTCGGTGTGTTTCCAGTGTGATCCTCCTCCTCGTGTCTCCACATCGTTCCTCCGTCGCCTCCTTCAGTCGGTCTCCGTCCCTCGACGAAGTCTGTTGGAGCTGCAGCCATATAGCCAGGTAAATTTCTTCTTCATCATTATGACGATTTCCATCGTAGATTCTCCCTGAAGGCATCAAACTATGAATGAACACATCTGGAATTATGCAGGAAACAGAAAAGTGTGAGTCAAAACATGTTTTACATTTTAGATTTTTCAAATTATTTAATTTGAATTAAAAATTTCCAATAATGACTCAAAAATCTGTCTAAAATAACTTCTAAAACAAGTTGAAATGTCCAAAATGACTCGAAACCTGTTCAGAACTACTCAAAATGTCCCAAAACGTGTTTAAAAATGGTACAAAATGACTCAAAATGTGTCCCCAATCTGTTAAATCTTCTCGTAAATGACCCAAAAGAAGTCCTAGATAACCCTGAACAAGTCCCAAAAAACTCACTTGGTTCAAAATGATTCAATTTGAATTAAAGATTACCGATAAAGACTCAGAATCTGTGCGTTCTGTTCGATTCTTTGTTTTGATTCCTGCTTTGAACTCTCTTGTTATTCTCTGGATGAGCTTCATGAGGTAGAAGCTGAAATGGTTCTCCAACAGTCTTGAAGGAGTTCCAGAGTTGCTGAGCTCTTGTTGGTCCTTCTGCCTTCACTCTGTGGTCCATCTCATCCCAAACATCTGGACTGGGTTAAGTCAGGAGACTGTGGAGGCAAGATCATCTCCATAATCTCCTTCTTGGTCAGATAGTCCTTCCACAGCCTGGAGGTGTGTTTGGGGTCATTGTCCTGTTGGAGAATAAATGATGGTCCAACTAAACCAAATCACTGCAGGATGCTGTGGTAGCCATGCTGGTTCAGGGTTCCTTCAGTCTGGAATAAATCCCCAGCAGTGACCATCATACCTCCTCCTCCATGCTTCATGGTGGGAACCATGCATGTAGAGACCATCCCTTCACCTCTTCTGGTCTCACAAAGACACGGTGGGTGGAACCAAAGATCTCACATTTGGACTCATCAGACCAAAGCCCAGATCTGGGCTCTAATCTGAGCTGCTGTTAACTGGACATTTCTGAGGCTGGAGACTCAGATGAACTTCTCCTCAGCAGCAGAGGAGACTCTTGGTCTTCCTTTCCTGGGGAGGTCCTCATGGAAACAGTTTGGTCGTAGAGCTGGATGGTTTTAGAGACTGAACCTGGAGATACATTCAAAGTCCTTGTAGTTTGCTAGGTATTTCCTAGATGGTCCTGGTAGGTTCCTGGGTAGTTCCTAGATGGTTCCTGGTAAGTTCCCGGGTAGTTCCTAGATGGTTCCTGGTAGGTTTCTAGATAGTTCCTAGATGGTTCCTGGTAGGTCTCTAGATAATTTCTAGATGGTTCCTGGGTAGTTCCTAGATGGTTCCTGGGCAGTTCCTAGATGGTTCCTGGTAGGTTTCTAGGTAGTTCCTAGATGGTTCCTGGTAAGTTCCTGGGTAGTTCCTAGGTGGTTCCTTGTGGAATCGTTCAAAGTTTTTACAGTTTTTCAGACTGACTGACCTTCAGTTCTTAAAGTTATGATGGACTGTTGGTCCTCTCAGCTGATTGGTTCTTGCCATAATATGGATTCTAACAGTTGTCCAATAGGGCTGTCAGCTGTGGACCAAACTGACTTCTGATGGTTCCAACCCCATTAAGAAGGAAGAAATTCCACAAATGAACCAAATTAACACAGAACACCTGTGAAGTCAAACCATTTCAGGTTCTACCTCATGAAGCTCATCCAGAGAACGCCAAGAGTGTTCAAAGCAGGAATCAAAGGATCTAAAATATAAAACATATTTGACTTATTTCACACGTTTTTGTTTCCTACATAATTCCAGATGTGTTCAATCATAGATCTGAAGCCTTCAGGGAGAATCTACAAAGAAATAGTCATAAAATAAAGAAAAACATTAAATGAGAAGGTGGGTCCAAACTAAAGACTGGTAGTGTGAATACCTGTAGTATGACAATATATTTACCCGTAGTATATCTATAAATACCTGTAGTACATCTATAAGTACCTGTAGTACATCTATATAAATACCTGTAGTAGTACCTGTAGTAGTACCTGTAGTAGTACCTGTGGTAGTACCTGTAGTAGTACCTGTAGTAGTACCTGTGGTAGTGCCTGTAGTAGTACCTGTAGTAGTACCTGTACTACTACCTGTAGTAGTACCTGTAGTAGTACCTGTGGTACTACCTGTAGTAGTACCTGTAGTAGTACCTGTAGTAGTACCTGTGGTACTACCTGTAGTAGTACCTGTAGTAGTACCTGTGGTAGTGCCTGTAGTAGTACCTGTGGTACTACCTGTAGTAGTACCTGTAGTACTACCTGTAGTAGTACCTGTAGTAGTACCTTTAGTAGTAGCTGTAGTACTACCTGTAGTAGTACCTGTAGTAATACCTGTAGTAGTACATGTAGTACTACCTGTAGTAGTACCTGTAGTAGTACCTGTAGTAGTACCTGTGCTACTACCTGTAGTAGTACCTGTAGTAATACCTTTAGTAGTACCTGTAGTACTACCTGTAGTAGTACCTGTAGTAGTACCTGTAGTACTACCTGTAGTAGTACCTGTAGTAGTACCTGTGCTACTACCTGTAGTAGTACCTGTAGTACTACCTGTAGTAGTACCTGTAGTAGTACCTGTGCTACTACCTGTAGTAATACCTGTAGTAGTAGCTGTAGTAGTACCTGTAGTAGTACCTGTGCAACTACCTGTAGTAGTACATGTAGTACTACCTGTAGTAGTAGCTGTAGTACTACCTGTAGTAGTACCTGTAGTAGTAGCTGTAGTAGTACCTGTAGTAATACCTGTAGTACTACCTGTAGTAGTACCTGTAGTAGTACCTGTGCTACTACCTGTAGTAGTACCTGTAGTAGTACCTGTAGTACTACCTGTAGTAGTACCTGTGCTACTACCTGTAGTAGTACCTGTAGTAGTACCTGTGGTAGTACCTGTAGTAGTACCTGTGGTAGTGCCTGTAGTAGTACCTGTAGTACTACCTGTAGTAGTACCTGTAGTAGTACCTGTGCTACTACCTGTAGTAGTACCTGTAGTACTACCTGTAGTAGTACCTGTAGTAGTACCTGTGCTACTACCTGTAGTAGTACCTGTAGTAATACCTGTAGTACTACCTGTAGTAGTACCTGTAGTAGTACCTGTGCTACTACCTGTAGTAGTACATGTAGTACTACCTGTAGTAGTAGCTGTAGTACTACCTGTAGTAGTACCTGTAGTAGTAGCTGTAGTAGTACCTGTAGTAATACCTGTAGTACTACCTGTAGTAGTACCTGTAGTAGTACCTGTGCTACTACCTGTAGTAGTACCTGTAGTAATACCTGTAGTAGTAGCTGTAGTAGTAGCTGTAGTAGTACCTGTATCTCTGACCTCCACAGCCCTCAGACTCAGAGCTGACCCTCCAGAGAGGCCTCAGCTTCAACACCAGCAGCGGCCGCTACAGCGCTCCGGTGTCGGGTTTCTACCAGCTGACCTCCAGCCTGCTGATAGGTACCTGTCACACTCACCTGGATGAGCTGGTTCAAGCTCTACCTGTTGTTGTGTGTTCTACCTGTGTTCTTCCTGTGTTCTACCTGTGTTCTGCCTGTGTTCTGCCTGTGTTCTACCTGCGTTCTACCTGTGTTCTACTTGTGGTTGATGTTCTACCTGTGGTTGATGTTCTACCTGTGTTCTGCCTGTGGTTGTGTGTTCTACCTGTGTTCTACCTGTGTTCTACCTGTGGTTGTGTGTTCTGCCTGTGTTCTTCCTGTGTTCTGCCTGTGTTCTGCCTGTGCTCTACCTGTGCTCTACCTGTGTTCTACCTGTGGTTGTGTGTTCTACCTGTGTTCTACCTGTGTTCTACCTGTGGTTGTATGTTCTGCCTGTGTTCTACCTGTGTTCTGCCTGTGTTCTACCTGTGTTCTGCCTGTGTTCTGCCTGTGTTCTACCTGTGTTCTGCCTGTGTTCTACCTGTGTTCTACCTGTGGTTGTGTGTTCTGCCTGTGTTCTACCTGTGTTCTGCCTGTGTTCTACCTGTGTTCTACCTGTGGTTGTGTGTTCTACCTGTGTTCTGCCTGTGTTCTACCTGTGTTCTGCCTGTGTTCTGCCTGTGTTCTACCTGTGTTCTGCCTGTGTTCTACCTGTGTTCTACCTGTGGTTGTGTGTTCTGCCTGTGTTCTACCTGTGTTCTGCCTGTGTTCTACCTGTGTTCTACCTGTGGTTGTGTGTTCTGCCTGTGTTCTACCTGTGTTCTGCCTGTGTTCTACCTGTGTTCTACCTGTGGTTGTGTGTTCTACCTGTGTTCTGCCTGTGTTCTACCTGTGGTTGTGTGTTCTGCCTGTGTTCTGCCTGTGTTCTACCTGCGTTCTGCTTGAGTTCTACCTGTGGTTGTGTGTTCTGCCTGTGTTCTACCTGTGTTCTACCTGTGGTTGTGTGTTCTACCTGTGGTTGTGTGTTCTACCTGTGTTCTACCTATGTTCTACCTGTGTTCCAGAGTCTGCAGACCGGGTCCAGGTGCGTCTCAGAGACAGTGTGAGGGCAGCCATCTGCATCGAGTCTCTCTGCCAGAGCAACCTGTGAGTAGAACTCATCTGGATTTATTCATTTCTTCAGCGTCAGAGGATCTTTACTGTCATTTTAAACCTTTTACATCTCAAACTCCAGCTCCAGTGAAGCTGCGATGTTGAACAAAACGTAAATAAAAACAGAATAGAATGATTTCCAGATGTTTCTCCACCCAGATTCATTCAGATACAAAGATATTTAATATTCACATGATAAACTCTGATCCACGTTTAAAGACTCTGACCTTCAGAAAATAATCCCTGTGATCGCTCACCTGTCCATACAGATGTTGTGATGTCGTGTTGTTGTGTTTTGTTGTTGTGTTGTGTTGTTGTGTTGTTGTTATTGTGATGTTGTGTTGTGTTGTTATGTTATTGTGATGTTGTGTTGTTGTGACATTGTGATGTGTCATTGTGTTGTACTGCTATGCTGTTGTGATGTTGTGTTGTTGTGTTGTGATGTTGTGTTAATGTGTTCTTGTGTCATTGTGTTGTTATGTTATTGTGATGTTCTGTTGTGCTGTTGTTTTGCTATGTTGGGTTGTTGTGACATTGTGTTTTTGTGATGTTGTGTTATTGTGCTATTGTGTTGTTGTGTTGTTGTGATGTGTTGTGTTATTGTGTTGTTGTGACGTTGTGTTGTTGAGATGTTGTGATGTTTTGTTATTATGTTCTTGTGTTCTTGTGTTGTGTCATTGTGTTGTTATGTTGTGATGTTGTGTTGTGCTGTTGTGATTTTGTGTTGCTATGTTGTGTTGTTGTGTTGTTGTGTGTCGTTATGTTATTGTGATGTGTTGTTTTGTTGTTGTGATGTGTCATTGCGTTATGTTATTGTGATGTTGTGTATTTGTAATGCCCTGTTGTTGTGTTGTGTTATTATGTTGTTGAGTTGTTGTGTTTTGTTGTTGTGATGTCGTGTTGTTGTGTTGTGGTGTTGTGTTGTTGTGATGTTGTGTTGTGTTATTATGTTGTCCTGTTGTGTTGTTGTGTTGTTGTGATGTTGTGTTGTTGTGTTATGTTGTTGTGATGTTGTGTTGTTGTGTGTTGTGATGTTGTGTTGTGTTGTCTTACATTGTTGTGTTGTTGTGTGTTGTGATGTTGTGTTGTGATGTGTTGTTTTGATGTGTTGTGATTTATTTTTGTGATGTTATTGTGTTTTTGTTGTTTATGTTACTGTGTTGTGTAGTTATGTTATTGTGATGTGTTGTGTTGTTATTTTATTGTAATATTGTGTTGTATTGTGATGTGGCACCGTATTGTTGTGCTGCTATGTTGTTGTGATGTTGTGTTGTTGTGACTTTGTGACGTGTTGTGTTGTTGTGATGTATTATTGTGTTCTTGTGTTCTTGTGTCATTGTGTTGTTATGTTATTGTGATGTTCTGTTGTGCTGTTGTGTTGCTGTGTTCTGTTGTTATGTTATGACGTGTTGTGACATTGTGTTGTTGTGATCTTGTGTTATTGTGTTATTCTATTGTGTTTTTGTGTTTTGTTGTTGTGACGTGGTGTTATTGTGTTCTTGTGTTGTTGTAATGTTTTGTTGTTGTGACGGTGTGACGTTGTGTTGTTGTGTTGTTGTCACGTTGTGTCATTGTGTTGTGTTATTATGTTGTTGTGACGTTGTTGTGTTTCAGCTCTGTAGAGTCGGTGATGGCTGTGGCGGCTGCTGGAGGAACGTTCAGCATCTTACTGACAGGAACTCTTTATCTCCAGGTAGGAAACTGACCTGAGAACAGCATGGAGAAGGTCAGAGAGACTGAGAGCAAATCCACTAAAATAAATGCAGCAGAACCAGAGACCAGAGGAGCAGGTAGTTGGAGATCCATCCAGCATGGAGGAACATCTACAGATGATGAGCAGAGTAGAGAGGAAACACGGAGATAGAAGAACATCTACAGGATGAGGAGAGCTGGTTTCTCCTGAAGCTCCTACCATTAATAGGACCTGGATGACTGAGAACCTGAGGACTCCAGCTGACCCCCTCAGGGTCCCCCAGTCAGTCCTAACTATAAGCTTTGTCAAAAAGCAAGGTTTTAAGCCTGGTCTTAAAATTAGAGAGGGTGTCCACCTCCAGAACCCAAACTGGGAGCTGGTTCCACAGGAGAGGAGCTGATAACTGAAGGCTCTGCCTCCCATTCTACTTTTAGAGATTCTAGGAACAAGTAAGCCTGCAGTCTGAGAGCGAAGAGTTCTGCTAGGATAATATGGTACTATCAGGTCTTTAAGATATGATGGAGATTGGTTGTTAAGAGCTTTATATGTCAGAAGAAGGATTTTGAATTCTATTCTAGATTTCATAGGAAGTGTTGTGTAGTAACAGTGGTGTATTGTGTTGTGTAGTAACAGTGTTGTGTTGCAGGCGGGGGAGTACGTGTCGGTGTTCGTGGACAACGCCACCGGGTCGTCCATCAGCGTCCTGCAGGACTCGCTGTTCTCTGGGATCCTGCTGGGAGTCTGACCCAGATCCTCAACAAGAACCAGAACCAACATGTGGTCCGGTTCCACCAGCAGGAGGAGCCTGTCTAGATCTGCCCAGGTGTTCAGACACACCTGCAGCAAACAACCAATCATCTCACTGCCCTTTCAGTTCTGGATCAGCTGAGATCTTCAGCCAATCAGCTGTTTAAAAAGTGGATCAGTTCCTCAGAGGTCTGGTTGATCCAAACATCTTCAGTTTCCTGTCAGAACATATTCTCAATGAAGAAGCTGAAAACTCTGTTCTTCAAAAATATCCAGAATAACTAAAACTTTTAAGAAGGTTTGTCCAGCATGACAAGAAATGTAGGTTTTTGTATGAATACTGATGAACAGCTAATATCTGGTTCCTGAACTTAAGCTGAGACGTTCTTCACTTTGTTCCGTTCCATATTAAAGACGTTCTACAGCAGCTCCTGACACATTTACTGACGTCTGTTCTCTGTCTTCATATTTATTCTGTAATAAACAAGTTGTGAATATTTACGATAATAAAACTTTATACTGACGGCTTTCCAGTTCCAGTTCTAGTTCCAGTTCGAGTTCCAGTTCTAGTCTCCACTGAAAAAATGTTCCTGCTGGTTGAAGCTTTGTCTGTTTAGAGCCAAGTTCTGCTGGAACAGGTGTTCTACAGATGTTCTGCAGATGTTCTGATGGTGTTCTACAGATGTTCTACGGTATTTCTACAGATGTTCTGATGGTGTTCTATAGATGTTCTGTAGATGTTCTGATGGTGTTCTGCAGATGTTCTGCTGGTGTTCTGTAGATGTTCTGCAGATGTTCTGTAGATGTTCTGCTGGTGATCTACAGATGTTCTGCTGGTGTTCTGCAGATGTTCTGCTGGTGTTCTCCAGACGTTCTGCTGGTGTTCTGCTGATGTTCTGCTGATGTTCTCCAGATGTTCTGCTGGTGTTCTGTAGATGTTCTGCAGATGTTCTGTAGATGTTCTGATGGTGTTCTGCAGATGTTCTGTAGATGTTCTGCTGGTGTTCTGTAGATGTTCTGTAGATGTTCTGATGGTGTTCTGCAGATGTTCTGTAGATGTTCTGCTGGTGATCTACAGATGTTCTGCTGGTGTTCTGCAGATGTTCTGCTGGTGTTCTCCAGACGTTCTGCTGGTGTTCTGCTGATGTTCTGCTGGGTCAGTTGGTTGATCTGCTCTCATAGATCTCCAGCGTTACTTCCAAACAGCAGAGATCTGCAGCCTTCATTCATGTTTTTAGAGGAACATTCTTGAACCACTTCAAGCTGATATGACTGAGTCCTTATTAAATGTTCACGGGACGTTTGCGGAACATTTACTGAATGTTTACTGAATGTTTATGGGGCGTTTACTGAACGTCTACTGAACATTTACAGAGCTTTTACACAATGTTTTTTGAATGTTTATCCTTGCACCAGCCTGGTTTGAAAATGTTGCCCTTTTTCCACATTTAAGGTCCAATAATGAAATTGTTCTCTGCTGGATCCACTCAGTCATTCTGATGAAACTGTTCTGTGGGTTCTCTCCATGTTCCATGTCTGGTAGTTTTATTTCTGGAGATACTGAACGCTAAAAAGGACTTCACAGGTTGTTTGAGGTGGAAAACACAAAATCGCTCAACTCTGAAAATATATGAAAGTCTCAGAACACAGTGTTACTGCAGCAGCATGAACTGTTTTAAACAACTGGTCTCTCAGAACGAACACACACACACACACACACACACACACACACACACACACACACACACACACACAGACACAAAGACACAAAGACACACACACACACACACACACAGACACACAGACACAAAGACACACACACACACAGAAACACAAAGACACACACACACACACACAGAGAGACACAAAGACACACACACACATACACACAAAGAAACAAAGACACACACACACACACGCACACACACACACACACACACAGACACAAAGACACAAAGACACACACACACACAGACACAAAGACACAAAGACACACACACACACACACAGAAACACAAAGACACACACACACACACACAGAGAGACACAAAGACACACACACACACACACACACATACACACAAAGAAACAAAGACACACACACACACACAGACACACCACACGCACACACGCACACACACACACACAGACACATAGAGAGACACCACACACACACACACACACACACATACACACAAAGAAACAAAGACACACACACACACACACACACCACACGCACACACACACACACACACACAAACACACACACACACACACACACACACACACACACATAGAGAGACACCACACACACACACACACACACACACACACACACACACACACACACACATACACACAAAGAAACAAAGACACACACACACACACACACCACACGCACACACACACACACACACACACACACACACACACACACACACACACACACACACACAGACACATAGAGAGACACCACACACACACACACACACACACACACACACACACACACAGACACACAGACACACACACACAGACACATAGAGAGAGACACACACACACACATAGAGAGACATACAGACACATAGAGACACACCACACACACACACACACACATACACACACACACACACACACACAGACACAGAGACACACACACACACAGACACACACCCACAGACACATAGAGAGACACCACACACACACACACACACACACACACACACACACACACACACACACACCACACACACACACGCACACACAGACACACACACACACACACACACACACACACACACACACACACACACACACACACACACAGACACATAGAGAGAGACACACACACACACATAGAGAGACATACAGACACATAGAGACACACCACACACACACACACACACACACACACACACACACACAGACACAGAGACACACACACACACAGACACACACCCACAGACACATAGAGAGACACCACACACACACACACACACACACACACACACACACACACACCACACACACACACGCACACACAGACACACACACACACACACACACACACACACACACACACACACACACACACACACACACACACACACACGCACACACAGACACACACACACACACACACACACACACACACACACACACACACACACACACACACACACACACACACAGGTCGTGGTGAGATCATCTCATAAAGTGGCGCCGTACGGTTGGCGTGTCTCCACCGACACGCTGCAGTTACCGTACAAGGCGTGTCGACAGAATAATGAGGCTGCATGATGGCACTGCTGACAGCCGTGTTACACACATGCAGCTCAACACAACCAGACACACACCAACACACACCACTAACACACATCAACACAATCAGACACACGCCACTAATACACACCAACACAACCAGACACACACCATTAACACACATCAACACAATCAGACACACACCACTAACACACACAGTGGACACAGTGAACAACAGGAAGCTGCAGCAGGAGGACCAGTCCTCCTTCAGATGATCCAACCTGCTATGGCTCAGCTGCAGCAGGATAATCTGGAATCACATCCTGAATCAGCAGTTAGCAGTAAGATAAGATAAGATAATCCTTTATTTCTCCCCATGCCAGCGGAAATTCACATTGTTACAGCAGCTTATGTATCAATAAACATAATATTAGTAATAAAATAGTAGTAATAATATTTACAGTATGTACAGGGTTACGGTGGTCTATGGATTAAGTGATCAATGGATTAATCAATAACACAACCTGATCAATAGATTAATCAATAACACAACCTGATCACAGTGTGTTCTGAGCTGATGGTTGGTTCCTCACTCAGTTCTGTTCCATGTGTTTCTGCAGAACACAGACTTCTGATCCCAGTCCACCTTAAAACCTGAGTTCTCGGGTGGAGGTCATGAACGTCCTCATGAGTCATTGTCATGGTACCCGTTGCTGCTAAACTCCCACAATGCTCTCTGCTTGAACATGAGGTCTTCTCTGGTCTCTACAGGATTAAACAGGAAGAAGCTCCCCCTGGTGGAACAACCAGGAACTACATCAACCAACTCCGAAACCCTCCTCTAATGCTTCATCAACGTCCTTTTATTCTTTAGGTCTCACTGGAAAAATGATCGTAAAGTAAAGCATATTTTTGGACCAGACTGTAAAACTGAAAAGTTCCTGACTCGATTAAACAGCTGGTTCTCCAGGACCGACTCACCTGAGACCAACAGGGAAACATTCAGAGAGTTTCAGGTTGAACTGCAGACAGTATTTCCTGAGAGAGACTAAAATAAATGTAGCAGAAACAGAGAACAGAGGAGCAGGTTGTTGGAGATCCATCCAGCATGGAGGAACATCTACAGATGATGAGCAGAGGAGAGAGGAAAAGTCTGGAGACATGGAGATAGAAGAACATCTACAGGATGAGGAGATGGTAGGAGGTCCAGGAGAAACCAGCTGGAGGTTCTGGAAGACATTTCTAAAAACGTCTTCTATAACCTCTAGCTGGTTCTCCTGAAGCTCCTACCATCTCCAGGACCTAGATGACTGAGAACCTCCACAGAAGTCTGAGGAGACAACATTAGTTCAGAGTTTAACATCTGAGGAGGCATGGTGGACACGATGGTTCAGGGTGTTTATGTTCTTGTAAAAACCCTGAACCATCGTTCTGAGTCCTGCTGACAGAAGACATCTCTGAGTTCTCTCTCCTTCATGATGTTCTGGTTCCTCAGAGCTGCAGCACTTTAGAGTAAAAATGAACCACGGTGAAGAAAAACAAGGCAGGAGAAAGACCTGCTGGCTGAGGGTCAACAGTCACATGGAGGTGTTGTGTTTAGATCATGTATCTCCATCAGATTAGCAGACACACATCCAGTCCATCCACCAGAGAAACAGACCAGAACCAGTCTCAGCTCCAGGAGGTAACCATGGAAACACTGCTACCCGCTGAGCACAGGCCGAACTGCAGGTACATCTCCACACCAGGAAGTGACTGTTCAGGTTGAGAAGTTTCTAGCAGAGGATGAAGGTCCAGCGCTGCCCCCTGCTGGAGGATCCACAGCACTGTTCCCTCTAAGCTGCTGACATGGTCTCCACACACAGAAAACCTGCTCTGCACACAAAAAAAAATCCAACCTAATTTGAAAATAAAATAAACACATAATTCATTCTAATCAATCAATCTTTATTGGTCATTGCACATTTTCATATACAACGAAATTTCATTTGAGCTGCCCTGCCAATGACAGCTCCGGCTGCTGCGCAGTGCTGCGCGCACCTTTCTTGAAGAAAAAAAGAAAAAGGACATGTTGGGATCTGGGTAGGGATAGCAGAGGGTAAAAGAAAAAAAAAAGGCTCGTTGTACCAAATGAAACCTCCAATGTTGGGAAATTCAATTTGAGAAGGAACCTAAAAAAAAACAAACCCGCAAACAGGCAAAGCATGACATTAGACAAGGATAGTTGGAATAAGGATGTGGGGAGGTGGAGGGGGGAGCACCACACAGTTGGTTCCTGTGCAGGTGCATGGATTCCTGGCTCCTGTGTATAGTGAGGAAAGCTTGTGGAGGCGGGGGGGATGGGGGATATGGGAATGTGTGTGTGAATGTTTAGCTCAGTCCTCAGTTCATGTGTCTGAATGTTTGTGTATGCGTGTAGCCCATCTTCTTCCGTCTCAGACCTCCGGTGTCTCAGTTAGCGAGGGTGGGAGTGCGATAACACAGCAAGGTTGCTATGGAGACGTCCTCGGTTGGCCCGGTCCAAAAGTCAACAGGTGTCCTTGGGAAAATTGGGGGGGGGGGGTTTAGGAGAGCTATCTCTTGGCCATGAAACTTCCAGAGGAGTTTGTTATTGTTCCAGGGGCGCCAGAATGTAATCAGTTATTCACATGTTTGGGCGGGAGAGAAGTAATTTCACCTTCCCCCTACTGCTCTCAACAATTTTAGACCTCAGCTGTAGCGATTCTCACCCTGATGGCTTCCAATCTGCGACTCAAATCAACAGTCTCACCAAGCAAATTGTTCATCTTACGATTGAGTTCGTCATACCGAGAATCGGCAGCCGTGATCTGATCGTTTGCACAGACCAGCAGAGTTTGGACGTCGTTTCTGTCTGCAGTCTTCCTGATTTTCCAGAAGCTCAGGCCAGTGAACAAGCCAATTATCAGCAGGCTTGTCATCATAAATCCGAATATATAAACATCTTCCACATCCTCCACGGATAGGGGTGCCAGGCACATGATCCCCTTCCACTTCCCCCAGGCGTCGATCACGTAACCAGAGGCGAAACTCCCATCCGGGCAGGTAGGCTCCCCTAGGCCTGTGCTCTTTGTGGCGACAATCTTGTCAATTGCGTTGAGAGACCAGTTAATCAATTCCATGACCTGTGTTTTGAAGGTCCAGTGCCAAGCGATCACTCCAAGTCAGACAGACGAGACGAGACGAAGAAAATGCAGCAAGCAGGGAGACATGAGGGTAGGGAGGAACAGAGATAGCGGAGCAAGGAAAAGTGCAACCGCCTCCTACAAGAGCTGAGAGTAAAAAATGCTGTTTTTCAGTGTGAGTCAGTGAGTGACCGTTGACTGGCTGCTCCAGCTAATGATGATTCACATCCATATTTACACAGCTAATCTACGTCATTGACAGGCGTCCTTCTGTGCAGCCACCATTGTTCTAGCTAGCAGAGCGGTGTGGCCAATGTGGAGTGAAGACACGCTAATGATGCTAAGTGCTGCTTATGTTGACCCTTTTTAATAATGGCAAAATGAACAGGCAGTGGCACATTCCCTCACCAAGCCAAAGTAAAAAAGAAATGCGATTCTTTTTAGATGGAATGTAGTTAGGGTTGCCACCCGTCCCTTAAAATATGGAATCAACCTTTATGGATGCAAATTGATCCGTATTTTCATAAATGTCCCATACACGTCTGTCACACACTCATCCAAACTGTATAATGAACAAAAAAAACACAGGAAATATTAAGGGCAGCTAATTTCATTTTCGTAGGACCTTTGTAGCGAGGACCCGATGCGAGGTCCGGCGGATATACGTCTCTGTGTGTCCCGTCCTATGGTTCCATGGTCCTGTCTCTGGTTGCCTGGTTACAGACGCTGCTGCACTGCACATTTAAAAATGTCTACACCCGAAACTCCACCACATCCAAAGAAGCAACAACGTCTGCAAATGTACAGACATGAGTGGGAAGAGTGAAACCCCTGGCAGTGGGTACAAGGCAAACTGTGTTCTGTGTTGCTCATGGACTGGCTGAAGTAAGGCAGCATCAGGAGACCAACATGTAAGAAACATGAGAACAGAGAGAACTAGGGTTGCCAAAAACGTCATAGTATAGCATGTCGCCCAAAAAATGTCATAGTATAGCATGTCGCCCAAAAAACGTCATAGTATAGCATGTCACCCAAAAAATGTCATAGTATAGCATGTTGCTCAAAAAACATCATAGTATAGCATGTCGCCCAAAAAACGTCATAGTATAGCATGTCACCCAAAAAATGTCATAGTATAGCATGTTGCCCAAAAAACGTCATAGTATAGCATGTCGCCCAAAAAACGTCATAGTATAGCATGTCACTCTAAAGATGTCATAGTATAGCTCTAAAATGTCATAGAAAAGCCTTTAGTCCACAAAACGTTGCTTTGTCCCGGCTGTCTGAAGTAGGTGAGGAGCAACACAAAAACAGTCCAAACGCTAGTTTCCAGACGGTTAGACGAGTATTTATTTGAAAGAGCAGAAAAATCACAAAGTCTGTCTTTAGTTCAGCTGAAAATATTAGTTTTTGTCTTTTTTATTGACCAAACTTTTCAGGAAGTAGATGAAGAATAATCAAAGCTCTCATGTAGAAGTCCAACTTATTTTGGATCCTTGTGGAGAGTTTAATCTTAGAGTTTGTAAAGCTGTTGAGTTTTTAGAGTCACATGGATTGTTTTGACATTTAATAACCGAGTCCTGAAATAAAATTACAGTTGTGGATTTCTGTCATTTAGTCTGGACTAAACAAATAACAGCAGCATAAATCTCAAACATCATTATGAGGAGTCTGGCTTGAGGTTTCTCACTTGGTAATGATCAAAACATGAAATTTAGGTTGGTTTAAAGGAATATTCCACCTTAAATCTTTGAATGTTGACCTAAAAGGTTGGTTTCAGGGAGTATTCCACCTACAAGGTCCTCACACATCCACCTTAAAGGAACATTCCACCAAAAATCCTTGGACATGCACCTAAAATGTTGCTTTAACCAAGTATTCCATCCAAACTCCTCAGAGACCTGAGGGGCTGGTTAAAAGGAATATTCCACCTAAAATCTGAAAGGGTGTGTTAGAAAAAATCCTTCAATGTAGACCAAAAAATTATGCGATTTTTCAACATGTTGTAAAAACATGCCATATGATGAAATAATGTAAAGGAGGCCATGAAAAGCACTCCACAAAGGTTTTCTTTGAAAAAAAAATCATCATGAATTTTGGTGCAAAAAAAACGCCTTACTATACTATGTCAAGAAAAAAGTGATTTTTCAACATGTTGTAAAAACGTGCCATATGATGAAATAATGTAAAGGAGGCCATGAAAAACACTGCAGAAATGTTTTCTTTGAAAAAAAAAATCACAAATTTTGGCGCAAAAAAACGCCATAGTATATCGAAAATGTCATTTTTCAACATGTTGTGTTGTGAAAAAGTTAGTATGGAGGAATATTCCACCTGAAATGTAGACCTGAGAAGTTGGTTTGGAAGAATATACCATCTTAAACATCCTTAAATGCAGACTAAAAGACGGTTTGGAAGAAAATTCCACCTAAAATCCTCCAATGTAGACCTAAAAGGTGAGTTTAATGGTATATTCCACCTAAAATTCACTACTGTAGACCTTGGAGGTTGGTCTGATGGTATATTCCACCCAACATCCTAAAACATAAACTTAAAAAGTTCGTTCAAAGGAATATTCCACCCAAAATCCTTCAATGTAGACCAAAAAATCTTGGTGTAAATGAGTATTCCACCTTAAATGTAGACCCAAAGGATGGTTTGGAGTAATATTCTACTCTAAAATCTTCCAGTGTAGACCTAAAAGGTCTGATGGTATATTCTACCCAACATCTTGGAACATTTACCTAAAAGGTTGGTTTAATGGTATATTCCCAGAAGAACCCTTGAACATTGGGCTTATTGGTATATTCCACCCTAAATACTTGTACATTTACCAAGAAGTCAGTGTAAAGGAAATGTAGACCTAAAAGGATTGTTTAAAGGAATATTTTAATGATTATTTTCATTATTTAATAATCTGTTATCAGTCAGAACCCTGGTAAACTTATTTTCATCAGTTTTAGTGGAAGTCACAAATAAAGGAGCTCTTGGTTTTTCCCGGTGTTACTGAGTCCAAAGCTGCTGTTTCAACACAGAACGTTCACATGCATCCACAAACCTCTCAGCACTCAAACATCCACAGACAGGAGGCCGGCTGGACCGAGGCTCGGCGGCGTCCTCAGACCCACGAGTCGGGGAGTCTCTGAACTTGTTGGTCCGGTTTGAAGGCCTCCGTGTGGTCCAGTAGAAGTCCACGTAGTCGGTGTTGGCTTTGAACCACAGTGACTGGCCGCCATCAGGTGGACCAGCTCGTCCTCGTAGGACTCCTCCTGTAGCCTTGAGGAGACCACAGGAACATCCAGTAGCTGTTGGAGTTCTTCCTGTCAGGCTCCTGGTAGAACGGCTCTGAAGAATCTTGTACTTGTCTTATCTGGAACAATCTAACAGCCTAAACTGTTAACAGCGGTGTAAAGAAGCAAACACACAGGCATAGATTAGGACTCAAACTAGATTTATTTTAGAAAACAAATCAGCTTAGAGGCATTTGTTCACACATGTGGCTGAATAGGAGGCCGTCCAATCAGATTGGAGGTCTTCATTCTGTAGGTTGTTTGTTGGGTGAGACTCTTGGACCTCAATCAGCTGACGTGGATGTTTGATGGTCTTCCTCTCTAGTGCCAGATGATTCATCCATGAATTCAGCAGCTACAGACTGAAATGAAGCTCATGCTGCCATTATTGAATTCCTGTTCCAGATCAAATGTTCACAGCTCACCTTGAATGCAGCCGTCTGCTGTCTGATAGTTTTTCTCATTCTAGTCTTCAATAAAGTCTTTTTCCTCATGTCAGGATGTGGTGAGACTCTTTCTCAGTCTCTGCAGACGTCCCTCATTGTGCATCTCCAGAGAAGAAACAGAAAAACTGGTCACTGCTTCAGCATCACAAACGCTCTCCAGCATTGAGAGTGTTTTAGGAATTCATTCATTGTGTTGTGAACTTTGAAGGAGCAGAAACTTTACAGCTGCCAAAGATATGAGCTCCAATTCTGGATGTTTTAGGAAATGAATTTCATCAAATGAACACTTGATTTTTGCTGATAACTCATTAAATTACTGAAGAAATCCAACATAAAAACCTGTAAACTCTCAGGCAGCTTTTGTTAAAGTTTGTCTATAATTCTATCATCATGTTCTGGAACCAGGACTCTGCAGAAGTTCCTTCAGTCAGATACTTGTGTGTTTCTATTTAAGGCCTCAGGTTTGAACGTACAGCAGAGGATTAGAAAGGAGTGATTTTAATGTTTAAATCAGTCCAGTAAATGTTTGGAGTAAAAATGATTAACATTTGGATTTAGATAGATTTGTGTCATAAATAATATTGTAGAGTCTCACTTAAATATATCCAGATTAGTTCAGTGTATTTACATTTTATAGAATATTTGATTTCTTAATCTCAATACTGTCGGGTCTGACCCTAAATATTATAATAATGATGTCAATGTAAATAATAAATAATATTGTAGTGCAGAGTCATAAACTTTAAACAGCTAAACTTATATAATAAATATCACTGTACAATCTTAACCTGAACATTCATATTATTGAGGTAAATTTACATAAATCATGATATTCTAGAGTCTTAACTGGAATATGTCTAACATGAATCTTTTTGTATTGTGCTGATAAACAACAATAACCCAACTTTCAGATAATATTTATTCATTGTGTATTGGGTGGTACAGAAGTATTAGTACAGAATATTATTTCTTGTTTTATGTGTGATAATTGGCAGTAAATATTCTAAGAAGTGGAAATTGTCAGGGTTGTAATAGTGCTGTTCTTGCACAATATTTGTCACTTAATTGCCCTCAGGATGCTGTTGTTGAGCTACCAGTTTTACAGAACAGGCAGATGTTGCAGCTAATGATGTTGTAATTCACATAAACAAGGAAACAAGTCCATCATAATTTGAATGTTAACAGTCCAAAATGAAAAGGTCATATACAGCTTTCCTATTGGGTTAAAGAGCCAAAAAAAAAAAAAAACATGAAAAATACGGTAGCAGCTTTCATTTTTTCTTACAACCCCCCCCCAAAATATCTGTTGTACCCCCCGTGCCCCCCGCCCCCCACTAAAATTAATCTGGATCCGCCCCTGTCTGACATGAAAGCTGGGATCGTTCTGCAGTTACTGTCCTCAACGAGCAGCAGGTGGCGCTGTGAGCTCCTCCCCTTCACAAAGCACAGGGGGTCAGTCTAGTGACCTGCAGCATCCCACTGTCTAATTAGAGGAGACCCACATCACTCCATGTCCAGACAGCAGATGAATCAAAGTCTCTGCAGATCCCGTCCTGCTTACAGAGCGGGATGGAAATGAAAATGTTTCTTCACTGTCACACTAAAATAAATTACTGCATTTAGCCTCTAGTTCAGAAACATATTTTGGGTATTTTAAACTAATTTTTTGTCTCTCCTACAATGTTGATTACAATTACATGCAAACGGGAAATTATGCAAATTAGGCGATGAGGTCATTTAGCGACTTCTAGTGACTTTTAGGACAGCCAATAGCTACTTTCCTTACTGAGGAGTTGGCAACACTGGTCAAAACATAAACGATGCCTCTTTCCCATCGTTGTAAGGTAGACAATGTGCTACAAGCCCAGTTTTATCAACAGTAGCTGTCTTTCAAGCTACAGGAATAACATTGGTGTCTATGGAGTGAACAGGGTCCGTCTGCAATTTGCAAAACCTCTGCAACAGTAAAGAGAGACAAATATTCAATAACTTCACTCTTATACATTGTAGTGTCACTAAAATCACTGCAGCCTTCAACTGGCTCCTGTTGACAAACTGTTTTAACAGAAATGTAAATGCTGTAATTTGATTCTTTTAATGAACCATGTAACTTGAATGGATGTGATGCTGGTGTGACCACAGTGCACACGTCTGATGTTGCTCACAGTGGTCCAAGGGACGCTCAGGGAGTTTGTGTGTTTGCTCACACTCAGGAAAAATTACAGGGAACATTGATCCACAGCCTCAGCAGCTCCCATGGACCAGAACACTGTAATTATTTTTATTTTATAGAAGAGCTATGTTCAGTTTAAGGTGGAATATTCCCCTGAACCCGGTAATCATCAGTGAGAAAACTTTGTGTGGAACAAACCTTTAAAAGTCACGGCTCTTGGTGCTCATCCAGTTTAACAGCTGGTTCAAGCTTCATGGAGACAAAGAGAAAGACTCTGATGGAAAAAGCTCCAATTAAATCTGGACTAGAGTGCACCAGAAGACATGTGGAGACTCTGAAGACACCTGGAAGAAGGTTCTTTGGTCTGAGGAGACCAGGATGGAGCTTTGTGATCATCAGACTAGATGATATGTTTGGATCAGTCTACTTCCTGTCTCAGGTGTGGTGAGCAGGTATACGAACATGTTCAGGGTTGGAGAACTTTCCTTCCTGACTGCAGCAGCTGTGCTACTTACTGCCTGTATCATATTTAATCTGGATTAGATGAACTAGATTAGTGGAACTGGATTAGTTGAACTGGATTGGTTGAACTGGATTAGCTAGCTTGGATTAGTTGAACTGGTTTAGCTAACGTGGATTAGTTGAACTGGAATAGCTAACCTTGATTAGTTGACCTGGAATAGATGAACTGGATTAGTTGAACTGGATTAGCTAACCTGGATTATTTGAACTGGATTAGCTAACCTGGATTAGTTGAACTTGATTAGCTAACCTGGATTAGTTGACCTGGATTAGATGAACTAGATTAGTTGAACTGGATTAGCTAACCTGGATTAGTTGAACTGGATTAGCTAACCTGGATTAGCTGAACTGGATTAGGTAACTTGGATTAGTTAACCTGGATTGGTTGAACTGAATTAGTTGAGCTGGCATCATGGAGCAGGTCTCAGGTGTTTCCAGGTAACAGTTCATCAACACACCTCTAGGCGGCGCTGTTCTCTGAATGCAGCACAAACCAGCCGACACAGCAGTCATGTGACTTAATCATGTGAGTTTAATCTGACACAAACTCTCCACCTGACAGGTGTCACTACTTACCCATGATTCATCACTGCATGTCCCTGTCAGCACCCCCTGCAGGCGGATCAGTCTGTCCTGAGTGGGGTGCTGTAGGGCATTTACATGTAGGAGAACATCCAGTAACATTTCATCATCCTGCTGTCCTCCACCACAGTTCATGTTCACATCAGCTGTATGTCTGTGGGAAACTGCTAGCCTAGCTTAGCATAAAGCTGGGGAAACTGCTAGCCTAGCTTAGCATAAAGGCTGGGGAATCTGTTCGCCTAGCTTAGCATAAAGGCTAGGGAAACTGTTAGCCTAGCTTAACACAAAGGCTGGACGTGGGGAGAAACTGCTAGCTTAGCTTAGCATAAAGGCTGGATGCATGAGGATACTGTTAGGCTAGCATAGCTAAAGGCTGAAAACATGGGGTAACTGTTAGCCTAGCTTAGCTCAGAATGTTGTCTTAGTTTCAGAAGTTCTAATGAAATCTGCCATTTTAACTTGTCTCCAGGGAAACACAGTACACAGTCAGTCTGATTGGGCATTTAACCCTGAGGAGGTCTGTTCACGTTCTCCTCTGATGCAAACCCTCAGTTTTGTCTGACAGGCAAAACAGTAAATAATGAGCCAATGTTTCCTGATGCTAGCACCCACAGAGGACCCAGGATGGAACCCTGAGGAACCTCTCAGGAGCCTGTTTGTCTGAAGACAAACTTGTCAGCTAAGCTACAGCTAAGCTAGCATGTCCTGCTGTGTTCCTGTGGTGGTCAGAAGAACCTGATGCTGGTTGGACTCGTCAGAACACAAGCCAGAGAACGTTCCACTGTTCTCACTCGGCGTTCTGCTCCAAGTATAACTTAAAAGTTCACAACTGCTCCATGTTCAGTCAGAGGTGCCCACTCAAATCGCTGAGTTGGAGAGGCAGTCCTGGTTCTATTCCCGGTCCAGGTTCTAGCAGAGCTCGGTTCTCCTCTGCAGGTACTGCAGGATGGAGTCGGTGCCCTGAGACGAGCCCCAGACTCTCTTCAGGGCTTCACACTCGCGTTCGTTGGCCTGTTCCAGAGCACCGCGGCTGGTGTTCCTCATCAGGGCTTTGGACTCCTTCAGAACCTGCAGCAGAACCACAGACGCATGGAGAATAAGAACCCAAAGAACCAGACGAGTAAAACGAGACAAGTAAAACCATCTCCAGTAACTTTCATTATCAAAGTTTTGCTTCAAACTCTGTGTGTTATTCTGTGTGTGTGTGTGTGTGTGTGTGTGTGTGTGTGTGTGTGTGTGTGTGTGTGTGTTACTGTGTGTGTGTGTGTGTTACTGTGTGTTACTGACCAGAGAGTCGACCATCACCAGCTCTTTGATCCTCAGCATCACCTCCTGGGTGAAGGTTCCCGGCCACAGAACCTGAGACACCAGACCTTTAGAACACGCCTCCTGGGCCGTCAACTTCCTGCCGCTCAGCAGCAGCTCATTGGCCTGTTGGAGAACAGAGAGAGTGAGAAGGAGGAGCACAGAGGGGGAGGGGCATAGAGCGGGAGGAGCATAAAGGGGGATGAGTATAGAGGGGGAGGAGCATAGAGGGAGGAGCATATTAGTGGAGGAGCGTGCAGGGAGAAGCGCAGGGGAGGCGGTACCACTGACCGAGGCCAGCCCCATGATGCGGGGGAAGGTGAAGGAGGCGCAGGCGTCGGGCGTCTGGCCGTAGGAGGTGTACGGCGTCTGGAACCAGGCCTTCTCATTGGCCCACACCACGTCACACAGCGGTAGGAGGGCCGCCCCCAGACCCAGTGCTGGGCCGTTGACCGCCGCCACGATGGGCTTCCTGAACTGGATGAAGGTGTTGACGAAGGTTCTGAGGAGGAGGAGGAGGTCAGAGGTCAATGCTTCGTAATCACTGATGACATCAAACGGCGCTGCCACCCGTTCGCAGGTTACCTGATGGTCTCAGCCATCTTGATGCTCTCCTTCTTCCTGTCATCTGTCAGGCGTCTGATGAAATACAGGAAGTCGAGGCCGCAGCAGAACACGCTGCCTACGGCGCCCAGCAACACCAGCTTACTGTCGTCCGACGCCGCCGTCGCCATGGCGCTCTGGATCTCCTTCATCACCTGACAGGGAGGAGAAACTCCGGGTGATCAGGTGTGTTTACTGTTGGGAGGGGGAGGAGTCTAAGTGAAGGGGCGGGGCCTACCTCGGGGTTCAGCGTGTTGTTCTCGGAGCTCTTGGTGGACAGCAGGATATGGGTGAAGCCGTCTTGTTTCTTGACCACGATGTCGCGGTAACGGTAGGCGCTCTCCGTCTGCCGAACGCTGAACCTCAGACGCTTGTCGAACGCCGACCGCTCCTCTAGACGCCTTTTCCCCGTCACACTAGTTGCCCCGGCAACAGCGCTCTGCACACCTGACATCCTGCTGGCAGCGACAGCCTCCATCAGCGCAGAGTTCCCTGGAGGAGACAGGAGGAGGAGACTCTCTGGGTTCAGGTTTAGATTATATTACTCTCTAACACCTTTCTTGATCAACGTTTTACTTCAAGTTTTCCTTTTTGGGTTTTAAGCAGGTGTCAGGGATAACTGGCTTGTGGCGGCCAAGCGTTCATAGCGATGTCAGTCTTCCTATCATTGTGAAGCAGAATTCACCAAGCGTTGGACTGTTCAGCCACTGATGGGGAGTGTGAGCTGGTTCAGGTTAGTCTGACCCTACTGATGATGTGTTGTTGCAATAGGAATCCTGCTCAGAAAAAAACACTAATAATTTAGATTCAAACCGAGTCCCTCAAAATATGAAGATTAGTGAAGGTTAGTGAACAGTGAAGATTTAAAGTATGTCTGTGTTTATTTTCCTCCGTGTGGTTCCTTCCTATTCTGTCGAACACACGACCCCACGTTTAGAAGATAAAACGTAAAGAAAGAGAATAATTCAGATAATGATCCGAGCATTCGTGTTGCAAAACGAGGTCGAAAAAAACAAAAATTAACTGATTATCACAATAACTGCTGATAAATGTAACAGTTAAATGTAAACATACTGATTAAAGTTACAACTTGCTGCCATGCTGGACCTGAACAGGTGAGGACGAACTCACCTGTGCCGCTGAGGGAGCGCATGGCAGCGGGGGTGATGGGGGCCCGGGGCGGGGGCAGGGGGTTCTGGCTACGGGGTCGGGTCCCCATGCGGGCCCTTTCTTCTCCGGGCCCCAGCTGGACTCCTGCAGGTTTCTCCAGCAGGGCCACCTCAGGGGGGACCAGGTGAGCTTCCTGAGTTCCGGCCTCCAGGCTGTGAGCCGCCTCGCTTGGAGACTCCTCCGAGTCCAGGCGGTTGCTCATGGGGCTCTTGGGGACCAGGATCTTGATGCCGGTCTTGGACAGATCTACACTGCGGCGGGTGGAGCCGACCGGAGACGCTGACATTAGAGCGCTGCTGAACCTATCGGGTTGCTGCTGGGAGGCCGGCCGGGTCGGTCCTGCGGGGTTCAGAGGAGGCGGGCCTAGAGGAGCTTTCGCCTTGTGACAGTCTCCAGCTACACCTGGGCTGTTGTCACCGCGGGCGGTGAGCGGCGGCCTGCAGGGCAGCCTGTGGGCGGAGCTACAGTGGAGGCTGGGCGAGCTGCGGGTGGAGCGCAGCAGCGTGGCGTCTCTCTGCCGCTCGGTGTACTGACGGTTAAACTCGTGGATGTAGATCATGCAGGTGGACAGGTGAGTCTCCGGCTCCCAGGTGTCACCCTCGGAGCCGTAGCCTCTCCACCTGACCAGGTACTCCACCTTCCCCTTCTTGTTCTTCCTCTTGTCCACGATGCGCTCCACCTGCAGGTCACAGCAGTAAACACCCTTTAAACATCCAGCCTAATAGTTCACTGGTTTTAATGTTTGCTGTTTAGTTACAGCAGTTCCTTAATTAACTAATTCATTAACTAATTGATTAACTAATTCATTAATTAATTAACTAATTCATTCATTAACTCATTCATTCATTAACTACATGTCAGTTCACACAGAGAGGTGAAGCATTCAGGACCAACAGAGAAACACTGAAGTCTAGTTTAGACTCACTTTGCATAAAACATTTAGATGTTAATCACAAATCAGGCTGTAAGTGTCCCTGGATTGTCCTATAAATAAAATGGATTACTATTATTATTATTATTATTATTATTATTATTATTATTATCATTATTATTATTATTATTATTATTATTATTATTATTATTAGTATTATTATTAGTATTATTATTATTATCATTATTATTATTAAGAACTAGTCTGTTTTACAATGATCTTCTCCAGGTCCACGTACTTTATGGTAACTTCCCTGGGACTAAACTTTAAAACAGCTTTAGTATAATTCTGGTATTTCCATGTTATTCTTCAGATGATAATCTGTAAACATCCGTTATGTTTCACTGTGTCATTTAAAGATGTTTATTACCATAAAAGAGACATTTAACTTTAGATGTTTGTTTTTCATTAAGTAGTTAAACTAGTAAGTGATCAGAAGCATGTTTCTGCCTTTCTCTTCTATAATGTGGGGGAGTTTTAGCTGCTGAGCTGTAAATTATCCCCCGTATCCATGGTGACCTGTGTTTACATCCAGACTGAACTCAGCTAAAAGTTTTAATAGAACATCAGATTTCTAAAACCATGAAGCAGTTTAATTCTACAGTTTTCAAGTAAACCTGCTTCCATTTTACACTCAGTCACAATAAATTAAACTTTATTAAAGTCATTCTGCTTCCTGAAGTTAAATAGATCAGTCACTGACAGTAACTGAGTTATCCATGGAGCTGAAAAACTAAAACCTGATCAAAGGTTCTATTCCGTCTCTGACTTTAAAATAGTTCACTAAATTATCAGAAACCTGGAGTCAGTCAGACTGGAGAGGAGCTAATGGTACCTAACAGGAGCTAACGGTAGCTAATGGTAACTAACAGGAGCAAACAGGAGCTAATGGTAGCTAATGGTAACTAACAGGAGCTAATGGTAGCCAACAGGAGATAATGATAGCTAACAGAAGCTAACAGTAGCTAACAGGAATTAATGGGAGCCAACAGGCGCTAATGGCAGCTAACAGGAACTCATGGCAGCTAACAGGAACTCATGGCAGCTAACAGGAGCAAACAGGAGCTAAAGGTAGCTTATAAGAGCTAATGAAAGCAAACAGGAGCCAACAGGAGCTAATGGTAGCTAACAGGTGCTAATGGTAGCTAGCAGTAACTAACAGGAATTAATGGTAGCCAAGAAGAGCTAACATCAGCTAACTGTAGCTAACTGTAGCTAACAGGAGCCAATACAAGCAAACAGGAGCTAATGGTAGCTAACAGGAGCTAACAGAAGCTAACTGTGGCTAACAGGAAATAATGGTAGCCAACAGGCGCTAATGGCAGCTAACAGGAACTCATGGCAGCTAACAGGAGCTAATGGCAGCTAACAGGAGCAAACAGGAGCTAATGGTAGCTTATAAGAGCTAATGAAAGCAAACAGGAGCCAACAGGAGCTAATGGTAGCTAACAGGAGCTAATGGTAGCTAGCAGTAACTAACAGTAATTAATGGTAGCCAAGAAGAGCTAACATCAGCTAACTGTAGCTAACTGTAGCTAACAGGAGCAATACAAGCAAACAGGAGCTAATGGTAGCTAACAGGAGCAAACAGGAGCTAATGGTAGCTAAGAGGAGCAAACAGGAGTTAACAGAAGCTAACAGAAGCAAACAGGAATTAATGGTAGCCAACAAGAGCTAATGGTAGCTAACAGGAGCTACCGGCAGCTAACAGGAGCCAACAGGAGCTAATAGTAGCTAAGAGGAGCAAACAGGAGCTAATAGAAGCTAACAGAAGCAAACAGGAATTGATGGTAGCCAACAGGAACTCATGGCAGCTAACAGGAGCAAACGGGAGCTAACAGGAGCCAACAGGAGCTAATGGTAGCTAACAAGAGCTAATGTACACTAATAGGAGCAAACAGGAGCTAATGCCAGCTAACAAGAGCAAACAGGAGCTAACGGTGGCTAACAGGATCTAATGGTAGCTAACAGAGCCAACAGGTGCTAATGGTAGCTAACAGCAGCTAACTGTAGCTAACAGGACCAACAGGAGCTAATGGTAGCTAACAGAAGCTAACAGGAATTAATAGTAGCCAACAGGAGCTAACAGGAACTAATGGTAGCTGACAGGAGCTAATATAGCTAACAGGAGCTAACAGGAACTAATGGTAGCTACCAGCAGCTAACATCAGCTAACTGTAGCTAACAGCAGCTAACATCATCTAACTGTAGCTAACAGTAGTTAACTATACTGCTAGTCCCATGAGCTAACCCAGGCTGTAATCTTTTTCCGGGTTAAAGTCCTCCACCTGTCCCGCTCCGACCCTCTGTACCGAGTCGACCAGCCGCTAGCTAACCGCTTTCTGGGACTTTTCTCCGGTTCTGTGGCCGCAGCGCCTCAACTTCCCGAACTTAAAAACTCTCAGCCGCTAGCCAGCGGCCGTTAGCATGTTAGCATCAGGTCGCGTCACCTCGTACAACTCCTCCGTAGCCATGGAGACCGTGCGCGTTCACGAGCAGCTTCCAGAAGCTTCTTCAGCTCAGGAGCGACATGAGAGGAAGTTTCGGTGTCGGTCCGCCGGTAGTCGGTGAGTCCGCTCCCGACAGGACGGTCCGTAATCACACCGCTGTTAGCTGTTAGCACCGCCGCTCTTCTTCTTCACACTGGACACTGTAGAGCGCAGCACCGCCCTCTACAGGCAGCACCGCCCCCTACAGGCAGCACTGGTCACTGCTCGTCCACAGAGGAATCAGAAATACAGACCTGATCAAAATCTTAAGACCAGTTGAAAAATAGCTAGAATTTACCTTTTGCACATTTGGATCTTAATGAGGTTTTAAGAAGAGCTACAATATGCAAAAGCAAGAAGGGGAAGTGAGACAAAAAGCACTTTGAAAAAGTAATTTATTGAAAACAACAAGTAAACTGAAATAGGTTGTTTATCAGCTGATCAAAAGTTTAAGACCATCACTCAAAAAATGACAACAAACTCTCCAAACCAGAACAAAAATGTTCTCAGTAGGACTCAGTAATGAGTAGCGCCACCGTTCTTGTTAATCACTTCAAAAATTCGTTTGGGCATGCTTGATGCGAGTGTTTCCAGGAGGCTGGTGGGAACGTTGCTCCAAGTGGTGAAGATGGCTCCACGAAGGGCATCAACTGTCTGGAACTGATGGCCATTTTTATAAACTTCCTTTGCCATCCATCCCCAAATGTTCTCTATGGGATTTAAATCAGGGGAACATGCGGGATGGTCCAAAAGAGTGATGATATTCTCCCTGAAGAAGTCCTTGGTCAAGCGAGCATTGTGAACTGCAGCGTTGTCCTGTTGAAAAACCCAGCTGTTACCACACAGACGAGGGCCCTCAGTCATGAGGGATGCCCGCTGCAACATCTGCACGTAACCAGCCGCCGTTTGACGACCTGCACCACCTGAAGCTCCAGTGTTCCACTGAATGAAAAAGCACCCAGATCATGATGGACCCCCCTCCACTGTGCCGGGTAGAAAACATCTCAGGTGGGATCTCCTTGTCATGCCAGTAACGTTGGAAGCCATCTGGACCGTCAAGGTTAAATTTTTTCTCATCAGAGAATAAAACTTTTTTCCACCTTTCACTGTCCCATGTTTGATGCTCCCTGGCAAAGTCTAAACGCGCAGTTTTGTGGTGTTGTAGGAGACGAGGTCTTTGAATTCCTTTTTTGTTTTTGAAACCCTTTTCCCGCAGATGCCGTCTGATGGTTATTGCGCTGCAGTCGGCACCAGTAAGGGCCTTAATTTGGGTTGAGGACCGCGCTGTGTCTTGACGGACAGCCAATTGGATCCTCCCGCTTAGCGCAGGTGTAATTATTTTGGGTCTACCACTTGACTTTTTTGTTCCATAATGCTCAGGATCTTTCAAAAAATTTAGAATGACTGTCTTACTGCGTCCAACCTCAGCAGCAACGACACGCTGCGAGAGGCCTTGCTTATGCAGCTCTACGATCCGACCACGTTCAAGAAGAGAAAGCTTCTTAGCTTTAGCCATCAGGAGGGCATGACCATGTGAATGCCTGACAGAAGATGAGAATTTTGAGCAGATTTGGGCTTTTATAGCCTGTGGTCTTAAACTTTTGATCAGCTGATAAACAGCCTATTTCATTTTACTTGTTGTTTTAAATAAATTACTTTTTCAAAGTGATTTTTGTCTCACTCCCCCTTCTTGCTTTTGCATATTGTAGCTCTACTTAAAACCTCATTAAGATCCAAATGTGCAAAAGGTAAATTCTAGCTATTTTTCAACTGGTCTTAAGATTTTGATCAGGTCTGTATAACGAGCCATAACGTAAAGCTGTCTGGTAATTATACATAATGTATCATACTGTATTGTTATTCACATTCTTCACTGAAGCCCTGTGTCATTTTGAATGTGCTCTAATAGCTTCTGATGGAGAATCCAGCTGACTGTGTTTTCAGTCCCTACAGACTTCAAGGTAAGTGTTGAATAGAGATCAGTCAGTCCAGGATAAATCAGCTCCAGGTCACACAGGTGGGTACTTTTATACAGGCGGATAGTTTTATACGGGGGGTAGTTTTATACGGGGGGTAGTTTTATACAGGCGGGTAGTTTTATACGGGGGGTAGTTTTATACGGGGGGTAGTTTTATACAGGCGGGTAGTTTTATACAGGCGGGTAGTTTTATACGGGGGGGTAGTTTTATACAGGTGAGTAGTTTTATACAGGTGACAGATCACATGTGTCTGTTGTCCTAATTCTCATGTTAAAAAACTAAAGTCAGGACAAAGCTGCGGGAAACTAAACCAGACTAAACTAGAAACTAAACCAGACTAAACCAGAAACTAAACAAGAAACTAAACCAGACTAAACCAGACTAAACCAGAAACTAAACAAGAAACTAAACCAGACTAAACCAGACTAAACTAGAAACTAAATCAGAGACTAAACCAGAGAGAAAATCTGCTGTCGGCCTGACACTTAGCTTGACAATTAGCCTGTGAGTTAGTCTGACAATTAGCCTGATAGTTAGCCTATGAGTTAGCCTGACAGTGAGCCTTATAGCTAGCCTGATAGCCTGTGAGTTAGCCTTACAGCCTGACAGTTAGCCTGTGTTAGCCTGATAGTTAGCCTGTGAGTTAGACTGGCAGTTAGCCTGACAGTTAGCCTAACAGTTAGCCTGACAGTTAGCCTGTGGGCTAACCTGACAGTTAGCCTTTTAGTTAACCTGACAGCCTGTGAGTTAGCATGACAGTTAGCCTGTGAGTTAGCCTGTGAGCTAGCTGAATATTTAGCCTGTAAGCTAGCCTGACAGTTAGCCTTTTAGTTAACCTGACAGTTAGCCTGTGCGTTAGCCTGACAGTTAGCCAGATAGTTAGCCTGACAGCCTGTGAGTTAGCCTGACATTTAGACTGATAGTTGGCCTGTTAGTTAACCTGAGTTAGCCTGATAGTTACCCTGACAGTTAGCCTGTGAGTTAGCCTGACAGTTAGCCTGATAGTTAGCCTGACAGTCTGATAGTTAGCCTGACAGTTAGCATGATAGTTAGCCTGACAGTTAGTCTGATAGCTAGCCTGATAGTTAGCCTGTGCGTTAGCTTGTGCGGTAGGGCAACCCTGATTGGTTCTTTCTGTAAATGATCCATTTAAATAAAAGTTCTCCCTGCATGTAAACGTTCCACCACCAGGATTCACCTGTCATTGTTCTGGGTAAAGCACCTTTGCTGTGTTCTTAGCCCCGCCTACGATGACTGTGATTGGTTTAAGGTAACACAAAGGATCCAGAACATTTTTCCTTCCAGTTGCAGAATAATAATGAGGAACATCAGACCGTTCTACAGGATCGGAGAGAACAGCAGGGACCAGATGTTTCTACACGTCTTTATTTCTGGTGCTACAGGCTGCAGCAGTTACCTGACAGGTGAGCTGCTGAGTCACAAACACATTCAATGATTTTTTGATGATTTCTTGTAAATTCAGTCAAATCAAACAACATAAAAAACAATAAACATCTTTAAAAATCTCTGGCTCTGGATCAAAGTCCGGATCCGTCTTCAGTCTGACTTCTTGTTGCCTGACTTTTTGCGTCGCTGTGACAACGTAGCGATCAATGCCACGTCATCATCGTCATCATCATCATCGTCCACAGAGCTCCGCCTCTTACAGCAGAGATAACACAGAAAGACTCCGATGGACAGAGGGACGCCCAACAGGAAGCAACCGAACAGAGGAGCCTTAGTGAAGATCGGCTGGACGGGCAGAAGACAGACAGTCAGACAGACAATTAGACAGATAGACAGACAGTTAGACAGACAGACAGACAGTCAGACAGACAGCTAGACAGACAGACAGACAGACAGACAGACAGTTAGACAGTCAGACAGACAGACAGACAGTTAGACAGATAGCAAGACAGACAGACAGATAGACAGACAGACAGTTAGACAGACAGACAGACAGATAGTGGATTGATGACATCACTCACCATCAGCGTAACTTTGGTGTCGTAGACAAAGCGTCTGATCCGCTGAGAGACGCCGTTTCCTCCCTGAATCTGAGACACAAGCAGACAGATGGTCAGAGACACAGACGGACAGACAGACAGACAGGTGTCTGGTCTCCAGGTGAGTCTGTCTCACCTCCACGCTCCCGTCCAGGACTCCGTCCATGAAGTCCAGCAGTTGTTGCTCCGTCTCCACGGCGCCCAGCGGCAGGAAGTAGCCATCATTGGACAGGTTGACGATGATGAAGGACGGCAGAATGATGTCACTGATGATGATAAGAACGTTAGTGACTCACAGGTGTCCAATCAGGGAGGTCCAGTCAGGGACATCCAATCAATGACATCCAATCAATGACATTCAATCAGAGACATCCAATCAGAGACATCCAATCAATGACATCAAATCAGAGACATCCAATCAGAGACATCCAATCAATGACATCCAATCAGAGACGCTGGTGAGAAACTAAAGAGACAAACTCACTCCATCACCAGACCGTTAATGTAGCTGCTGTCCTCCATGAAGCCAAAGTAGAAGCTGCTGTAGACAGAAGGAAAGGTGGACAGGTAGACAGGTGGACAGAAGGACAGGTGGACAGAAGGACAGGTGGACAGAACGACAGGTGGACAGAAGGACAGTTGGGCAGAACGACAGGTGGACAGAAGGACAGGTGGACAAAAGGACAGGTAGACAGAAGGACAGGTGGACAGATAGACAAGTGGACGGACAGTTATCTTCAGGTTGTATTTTTGGGTCTTACTCTCAGCAGATGTTGGTGGTAAATATCTCACCTGCGGTAGGTGTCTCTATGCTCTGCAGCCACTCCCTCCACCAGACTCTTACACCTGGACAGGTGGACAGGTAGACAGGTGGACAGGTAGACAGGTATACAGGTGGACAGGTGGACAGGTAGACAGGTAGACAGGTGGACAGGTGGACAGGTAGACAGGTGGACAGGTAGACAGGTGGACAGGTGGACAGGTGGACAGGTAGACAGGTAGACAGGTATACAGGTGGACAGGTGGACAGGTAGACAGGTGGACAGGTGGACAGGTAGACAGGTGGACAGGTAGACAGGTGGACAGGTAGACAGGTAGACAGGTGGACAGGTGGACAGGTAGACAGGTGGACAGGTAGACAGGTAGACAGGTAGACAGGTATACAGGTGGACAGGTGGACAGGTAGACAGGTGGACAGGTAGACATGTAGACAGGTAATAGCCATCATGATGAATGAATGAACCAATGAGCTGATGAATGGATGATGACTGACAGGCGAGGGTTACCTCAGGCTTTGGTCCCACAGGTGTTTCTGCTCCAACATCGCCAACAGCACCAGTTTACCTGCAGGAGAGAGGCGGAGTCACGTCACCTGATCCAATCAGCAGCCTCAGAGTCATCAGAGACTCATTTAGAATTAGAATTAGAATTAGAATGGCTTTATTGTCATTGTCATAGGAAGTGGCATGACAAAAATATAAATAGCTTCCACTGGACGGTGCACAACAACAAGCATTAAGAAATAAAATATCAAAATTAAATAATAGAATCAAATGTACATATATAACAAAACAATATTAAAAAAGACATGTGCAAAGGAGGCCAGATATGTGCAATGTGGGAGGTAGATGAAATGGAATGAGAACCAGTAGAATATGATAAATATGTTAGGAAATTGCACGAAAGCAGCAAAAAGTGACATTGTGCATTCAGGTAGACGGTGTTTGGAGTTCAGGAGTCTGATGGACCATGGATAGAAACTGTTCCTGAGCCTGTTTGTCCTGCATTTTGAGGATCTCAGTCTCTTCCTGATGGCAGCAGACTGAACAGCTTCTGGCCAGGGTGTGTTCTGTCTGCCCAGATCTTTTTCCCTCTGCTGATGCAGCAGGAGGTCGTGATGTTCTCCAGAGGACAGCCGATGATTCTCTCTGCTGTCCTGATAACCTTCTGCAGAACCAGACAGTCACACAGTAGGTCAGCACAGACTCTATGGTGGCCTGATAGAAGGACACCTGCAGTCTCTCCTCCAGGTGGTTCCTCCTCAGCACTCGGAGGAAGTGGAGTCTCTGCTGTGCCTTTTTAACCAGTGCTGCTGTGTTGACTGTCCAGGTGAGGTCCTCAGATAAATGAGTCCCCAGGAACTTGAAGGAGGCCACTCTTTCCACACAAACCCCGTTGATGGACAGTGGAGCACAGACACCCTTATGTCTCCTGAAATCAATGACCATCTCTTTGGTCTTCTTGGTGTTCAGCTCCAGGTTGTTCCTGAAACACCACCCTGCCAGCTCCTGTATTTCCTCCCTGTACGCCGTTTCATGACCCCCCGAGATGAGGACAACCACAGTGGTGTCATCGGCAAACTTAATGATGGTGTTGGAGGGTGGATGGGTGAACAGTCGTACATGTAGAGGGCTACAGGAGGGGGCTCAGCACACAGCCCTGGGGGGAACCAGTGCTGAGTGACAGGGTGGATGAGGGTTAGGGTTAGGACCCTAACCCTAACCCTAGGTGGATGAGTGGAGCTGACCCACGTTCACAACCTGTGGTCAGTTGGTCAAGAAGCTCTTGATCCAGGAGCACATGAGGGGGTCCAAGTCCAGGTCCATCAGCTTCTCCACCAGGATGTCAGGGCTGATGGTGTTGAACACCGAGCTGTAGTCGACGAACAGCATCCTGAGGTAGGTTCCTGGGAGCTCTGGCTCAGGACTGCGTGAAGAGCTGTGGTGATGGTGTCCTCCGTGAACCGGTTTGCCCTGTAGGCAAAATGATGTGGGTCGAAGTTCAGGGGGAGACGGGCTTTAAGGTGCTGGATTGGTTCTCCTCCATTAGACTGAACAAAGACGCATTCATTTAGTCTCATCGGGTGGTTAGAGTCCTGGTTCTGGTTCTGGTTCTGTATGGTTGTGGTTGTGGTTGTGGTTCTGTCTGGTCCTGGTTCTGGTTCCAGTTGGACACTAATCTGTAGAAACAACTGTGTCCTACTCAGAGCTACCTGTGGACAGTGACATCACAGCGTTACCTGAGTCTCCCATGGCGTACAGAGTGTAGCTGTCGATCTGACTGAAGGTTGGGAACCGTTCTGTGTTGATCCACGCCGTCAGGTCACCGTCATGTTCCTCTGAAACGACAGAAACCAACCAATCAGAGACGAGGCTGAGGTGATGTCATTGGCTACAGGTAACACCTCCACTACATCAGCACTGATAGGTTTCAATGGCAAACTCCGGAGGGTTAGCGCCCCCTGCTGTCCACAGTCTGTTTCCATGGAAACAAGCTCCTCATCAACACACAGCCAATAAATTCAATTTTTTCAATTCAATTTTATTTATATAGCGCCAATTACAGTCAAATTGTCTCGAGACGCTTTACAGAACCCATATGCCTGACCCCCACAGCAAGCCAAAAGGCGACAGTGGCAAGGAAAACACCCTTTTAACAGGGAAAAAAACCTCGAGCAGAACCCAGCTCTAATGTGGGGGGACCCATCTGCCTGCTGGCCGGGCGGGTTGAGAGGGACAGAAGAGGTAGAGAGGTAGAGATAGAGGGGTAGAGGTAGAGATAGAGGGATACAGATAGAGGGGTAGAGATAGAGAGGTGGGGGGGTGGGACACAAGGACCATAAAACACAGCCACACATCTGAAGCATCCAGCATCCAGCTCTGGGACCACGGACACTCGGAGAAAGGACACAGAAAGAAACAGAGTGAATGTAATGCAATAATGGTATATATAGTAAATACATAGGTAGTTAGAGAAGGGCTCAGTGCATCAAGAGAGGTTCCCCAGCAGCCTAGGCCTATAGCAGCATAACTAGGGGCAAACTAAAGGGACGTCAAGAGGGGAAGTCAGTTGTGCAAATGAAAACACCAGCTCACCCCCTCAGGGTCCCCCAGTCAGCCCTAACTATAAGCTTTGTCGAAAAGGAAGGTTTTAAGCCTGGTCTTAAAAATAGAGAGGGTGTCCGCCTCCAGAACCCAAACTGGGAGCTGGTTCCACAGGAGAGGTGCCTGATAACTGAAGGCTCTGCCTCCCATTCTACTTTTAGAGATTCTAGGAACAACAAGTAAGCCTGCAGTCTGAGAGCGAAGAGTTCTGCTAGGGTAATATGGTACTATCAGGTCTTTAAGATATGATGGAGATTGGTTGTTAAGAGCTTTATATGTCAGAAGAAGGATTTTGAATTCTATTCTAGATTTAACAGGGAGCCAATGAAGAGAAACCAATATAGGAGAAATATGATCTCTCTTGCTAACTCCCGTCAGTACTCTGGCTGCAGCGTTTTGGATCAGCTGTAGATGTTTCAGAGCGCTATTGGGACAACCTGATAATAAGGAATTACAGTAGTCAAGCCTAGAAGTAACAAATGCATGGACTAGTTTTTCTGCATCACTCTGAGACAGGATGTTCCTGATTTTCACAATATTTCTCAGGTGGAAAAAGGAAGTCCTACAGATTTGTTTTATGTGCGAGTTAAAGGACATGTCCTGGTCAAAGATAACACCGAGGTTCCTCACAGTAGTACTGGAGGCCAATGTAATGCCATCCAGAGTAACTATATGCTTTGAAAGCAATTCTCTAAGATGTTTGGGGCCAAATACAATGACTTCAGTCTTGTCTGAATTTAGTAGTAAGAAATTATAGGTCATCCAGGTCTTTATGTCCTTAAGACAATCTTGCAGTCTAGCTAGCTGATTAGTTTCATTTGGCTTCATAGATAAATACAATTGAGTGTCGTCAGCATAACAATGGAAATTAATACAGTGCTTCCTAATAATGTTGCCTAAGGGAAGCATGTATAATGTGAACAGTATTGGTCCTAAGACAGAACCCTGAGGAACTCCATGATTAACCCTAGTATGCTCAGAAGAGTCATTGTTGACATGCACAAACTGGAACCTGTCTGATAAGTAGGATTTAAACCAGTCCAGTGCTGTCCCTTTAATGCCAATAGAATGTTCTAGTCACTGTAATAAAAGTTTGTGGTCGATTGTATCGAATGCTGCACTAAGGTCCAATAAAATAAGTATAGAGACCAGTCCATTATCTGACGCTATGAGAAGGTCATTAGTAACTTTCACCAGAGCTGTTTCTGTGCTATGATGCACTCTGAAGCCTGACTGAAACTCTTCAAACAGGCTATTCCTTTGTAAATGTTCATATAATTGATTTGCAACTGTTCTTTCCAGAATTTTAGAGAGAAATGGGAGGTTGGAAATTGGTCTATAGTTGGCTAAAACATCTGGATCTAGAGTGGGCTTTTTAAGTAAAGGTTTGATTACAGCAACCTTAAAAGCCTGTGGTACATAACCTGTTACTAGAGAGAGATTAATCAGATCTAACATTGAGGAATTAATTAAAGGTAAAGCCTCCTTGAACAGTCTAGTTGGGATAGGATCTAAAAGACATGTTGATGGTTTGGATGTAGAAACTATTGAAATGAGTTCAGAGAGATGTATGGGGGTGAAAAATTCTAAATATCCATCTGGTCTTACAGCCAATTCTAAAGTATCTGTACTCGATGATACATCTGTGACATTTGTAGGAAGGGCCAGATTAATTTTTTCTCTAATCGTTATAATTTTATTTGTAAAGAAGCTCATGAAGTTGTTACTGCTCAAAGCTAAAGGAATACAAGGTTGAACAGAGCTCTGACTCTTTGTCAGCCTGGCTACAGTGCTGAAGAGAAACCTGGGGTTGTTCTTGTTTTCCTCTATTAAAGATGAATAATATGTTGTCCTGGCATCACCAAGAGCTTTTTCATAAATTACTAGACTATTTTTCCAAGCTACATAAACTTCCTCTAAATTAGTGGAATACCACTTCCTTTCCAGCTTTCGGGACGCCTGCTTTAAAGTCCGCAGCTGGGAATTATACCAAGGAGCAGGTCCTCTCTGAGATAGAACTTTCTTTTTTTACAGGTGCAACACTATCAAGTGTTGTACGCAGTGAGGCTGCAGCATTATTAACAATATAATCCACTTCTGTGGGGGTAAAATTATAATATTTTCCTTCCATTATATCAGTAAGTGGTGCTGGACTAAATAGAGAGGGTATTATTTCCTTAAATTTAGTCACCGAATTGTGAGACAGACATCTACTGTAATGATATTTATTCTTAACTCCTATACAATCTATTGTTGTAAATTGAAATGTTATCAAAAAATGGTCAGAAAGAAGAGGGTTCCGGGGAAATACTGTTAACTGTTTGATTTCTATGCCATAAGTCAGAACGAGGTCAAGGGTATGATTAAAACTATGAGTTGGTTTATTTACATGTTGAGAAAACCCAATTGAGTCTAATATTGAATTAAAAGCAGTCGTAAGGCTGTCACTGTCCACATCAACATGAATGTTGAAGTCACCCACAATAATGACTTTATCTGAGCTGAGCACTAAATCAGATAAAAAGTCTGAGAATTGAGATAAAAACTCAGAGGAAGGAGCAGGAGGACGATATACAACAACAAATAAAACTGGTTTCTGAGCTTTTAAATCTGGATGAGAGAGACTGAGAGTAAGATTTTCAAATGAACTGTAACTAGGTTTAGGTCTCTGGTTCATTTTTAAGCTAGAGAGGTAAATTGCTGCCACTCCTCCTCCTCGGCCCGTGATTCGAGGAACATGACAGTTAGTATGACTAGTAGGAGTTGATTCATTTAGACTAACATATTCTTCCTGCTGCAACCAGGTTTCAGTCAAACAGAACAAATCAATCTGGTTATCAGTTATCAAATCATTTACTAACAGAGATTTAGACGAGAGAGATCTAATATTTAACAGACCACATTTAATTGTCCTGTTTCTTCGCTCAGTTGAAATAGTGGTATTAATTTTAATTAGATTTTTATGGTTACTATGTCTTTTGTTTATTTTTGATTTGCTTAATTTATTGAATTTTGGTGGTCGGGGGACAGACAGTCTCAATAAAGCTAAGTGATTTACTGGAGGGTGACAGCTGAGAGGAAACTGCAGAGAGGTGTGGAAGACTACAACTCTGCATCCTGGTCTGAACTCTGGGTTGTCATGCTTTAGGAGTTCTAATAAGATCAGCCATATTTCTAGAAATGAGAGCTGCACCAGCCAAAGTGGGATGGATGCCGTCTCTCCCAATCAGACCAGGTTTTCCCTAGAAAGAGCTCCAATTGTCTATAAAGCCAACGTCGTTTGCAGTACACCACGTAGACGACCAGCGGCGAAACGATGCCATACGGCTAAACATATCATCGCTTGTCAGATCAGGCAGGGGTCCAGAGAAAACTACGGAGTCCGAAATGGTTTTGGCAAAGTTACACACCGATGCCACACTAACTTTGGTGACCTCCGATTGGCGTAACCGGGTGTCATTACCGCCGACATGAATAACAATCTTACTGTATTTACGATTATCTTTAGCCAGCAGTTTCAAATTTGCTTCTATGTCGCCCGCTCTGGCTCCTGGGAGGCATTTTACTATGGTCGCTGGTGTCGCTAGCTTCACGTTTCTGACTACGGAGCTGCCAATGATCAGAGTTGGTTTCTCAGCGGGTGTGTCATTGAGTGGGGAAAAACGATTAGAAACGTGAAGCGGTTTGTGGTGTGCCGGGACAGCGGGCTTGAGCTTAGGACTACGTTTCCTACGAACTGTCACCCAGCTACCCTGACTTCCCGGCTGCTCGGGAGCTGCTAGGGTACGGCTAGCAGAAGCTACACTAGCAGCTATATTATTGCGGTCCGCACCGGCTAAGGGAGCCTGGCTAACAGCTAGCGGGGTGTTTTCCATGGTGCGGAGCCGCGCTTCCAATTCAGAGAGCCTCGCCTCCAAAGCTACAAACAGACTGCATTTATTACAGGTATCATTATCACTAAAGGAGGCAGAGGAGTAACTAAACATGTGACACACTGAGCAGGAAAGAGAAGGAGAGGAAGAGGGAGAAGCCATGCTAACTGCTAAGTGCTAGGCTAGCGGACAGAGATAACAGATTAACTTAGAATTAAGTACTGAGAGGGTGCGTGAAGAAAACGAGTGTATGTTACGATTCAAATATTACCGCTACACACAGATTTAATGAATATCAAATTAGATGGAGTGGATAAGCTACAACAGTCACAGAACACAACACAGCGCTACAACAGGAAGTGACGCAATACGCTCACCGTAACGTCAGACGTCAGCAGGTTTAATATCTGCAGGTGTTTAATAACAAGTTTAATATCTCACCGCTGTATGTGAAGTAAGTCCCGTCTTTAAAAACCACCACAGCCGGCAGAGACGCCAAAGACACCGCCTGAAACACACAAACTACAGTCTGAAACACACAAACTACAGTCTGAAACACACAAACTACAGCCTGAAACACACAAGCTACAGCCTGAAACACAAACTACAGCCTGAAACGCACAAACTACAGCCTGAAATGCACAAACTATAGCCTGAAACACAAACTACAGCCTGAAACACACAAGCTACAGCCTGAAACACACAAACTACAGCCTGAAACACACAAGCTACAGCCTGAAACACAAACTACAGCCTGAAACGCACAAGCTACAGCCTGAAACACACAAACTACAGCCTGAAACACACAAGCTACAGCCTGAAACACACAAACTACAGCCTGAAACACACGAACTACAGCCTGAAACACACAAGCTACAGCCTGAAACACACAAACTACAGCCTGAAACACACAAACTACAGCCTGAAACGCACAAACTACAGCCTGAAACGCACAAACTACAGCCTGAAACACACGCTGATGTTCTCAGACCTTGGGTAGAACGTCTCTGGTGGCAGAGAAGAAGTAGGTTCCAATGATCAGAGTCTCTGCTGCTGATGTGTAGTTTGTCTGAAAACACACATTAGGTCAGCGTGTGTGTGTGTGTGTGTGTGTGTGTGTAGGTGTAGGTGTGTGTGTGTGTGTGTGTGTGTGTGTGTGTGTGTGTGTGTGTGTGTGTGTGTGTGTGTGTGCGTGCGTGTGCATGTGCGTGTGTCTGTGTGTGTGTGTGTTGTATGTGTGTGTGTGTATGTTGTGTGTGTGTTGTATGTGTGTGCGCGTGTGTTGTGTGTGTATGTTGTGTGTGTGTTGTATGTGTGTGTGTGTGTGTGTTTGTGTGTGTTGTATGTGTGTTGTATGTGTGTATGTGTGTTGTATGTGTGCGTGTGTGTGTGTGTGTGTGTGTTGTATGTGTGTTGTATGTGTGAGTCTGTGAGTGTGTGTGTGTGGGTGTGTGTTGTGTTGTATGTGTCTGTGTGCGTGTGTGTGTGTTGTGTGCGCGTGTGTGTGTTGTGTGAGTGTGTGTGTGTGTGTTGTGTGTGTGTGTTGTGTGCGCGTGTGTGTTGTGTGAGTGTGTGTGTGTTGTGTGTGTGTGTGTTGTGTGTGAGTGTGTGTGTGTGTGTGAGTGTTGTGTGAATGTGTGTGTGTGTGAGTGTGTGTGTGTGTTGTGTGTTGTGTGTGCGTGTGTTGTGTGTGCGCGTGTGTGTGTGTGGTGTGTGTGTGTGTTGTGTGCGCGTGTGTGTGTTCTGTGAGTGTGTGTGTGTGTCTGTGTGTGTGTGTGTGTGTGTGTGTGTGTGTGTGTGTGTGTGTGTACCTTCAGCTGTGACGTGGCGCCGACGTAAACGAACATGACATCATGGCGGCTCATTGCATGCTGGAAGAGCTGCAGACTGGTCAGAGATCGAATCAGCGGCCTGAATGACACGACAAACACTGACTGTGACATAATTGTGACATTACTGTGACATCACTGTGATGTTCTGTTCAGTGGTATTGCAGCGTTTCAATGTCAGCTGTCTGGACTCACCCTGCGACTCGATCAGCAAAGTCCATGATTCCATCTTTAGTTCTTGGTCCTAAATAATTATATGTCACATCTTTCTTTAACCTGGAGACCAAAAACACCTGTTAGAACATCTGTATAGTCTGTAACATCTGCAGAATAATCTGTAGTAGAATAAACTGTAACACCTGCAGAATAAACTGTAACACCGGCAGAATAAACTGTAACACCTACAGAATAAACTGTAACACCTGCAGAATAAACTGTAACACCGGCAGAATAAACTGTAACACCTACAGAATAAACTGTAACACCTGTAGAATAAACTGTAACACCTGCAGAATAAACTGTAACACCTACAGAATAAACTGTCACATATGCAGAATAAACCGTAACACCTACAGAATAAACTGTAACACCTACAGAATAAACTGTAGCACCTGCAGAATAAACTGTAACAGAATAAACTGTAACATTTACAGAATAAACTGTAACACCTGCAGAATAAACTGTAACACCTGCAGAATAAACTGTAACACCTGCAGAATAAACTGTAACAGAATAAACTGTAACATTTACAGAATAAACTGTAACACCTGTAGAATAAACTGTAACACCTGCAGAATAAACTGTAACACCTACAGAATAAACTGTAACACCTACAGAATAAACTGTAGCACCTGCAGAATAAACTGTAACACCTGCAGAATAAACTGTAACACCTACAGAATAAACTGTAACACCTGCAGAATAAACTGTAACACCTACAGAATAACTCTACCTATGAAAACAGATTTCTAAAGTAAAACAAGACACTTTCTGCGATGTCACCGTGACACATACATGAGTATGGCAGGGTAACCTCTGATCCGGAACTCTTTGGCCAAACCTGTGACGAGAAACAACATGAGCAGCGACCCTCAGAGGTCTGATGTCACGTCTGCTCTGATTGGCTGGCAGTCACTGACCGGGGCTGGCGGTGGCGTCTGATTTGCCGACTTGGATCGGAGACCCGAGACTCCTGAGTTCTGATCCAATCTGGTGCCACACAGGATCCAGCTGTTTACAGAATGTACACCAGGGGGCGTAGAACTGCAGCGAGACACGGAACAGCAGGGTGAACGTAGTATACAGAGTACACAGTACACAGTACACAGTACACAGAGTACACAGTACACAGTATACAGAGTACACAGTACACAGTACACAGTATACAGTACACAGAGTACACAGTACACAGTACACAGTATACAGAGTACACAGTACACAGTACACAGAGTACACAGTACACAGTACACAGAGTACACAGTACACAGTACACAGAATACACAGAGTACACAGTACACAGAGTACACAGTACACAAAGTACACAGTTCACAGAGTACACAGTACACAGAGTACACAGTATACAGAGTACACAGTACACAGAGTACACAGTACACAAAGTACACAGTCCACAGAGTACACAGTACACGCAGTACACAGTACACAGTACACAGAGTACACAGTACACAGTACACAGAGTACACAGTACACAGCGTACACAGTACACGCAGTACACAGTACACAGTATATAGTACACAGTAAACGCAGTACACAGTATACAGTACACAGTACACAGTATATAGTACACAGTAAACGCAGTACACAGTATACAGTACACAGTACACACAGTACACAGTACACAGTATATAGTACACAGTACACGCAGTACACAGTACACAGTACACACAGTACACAGTATATAGTACACAGTACACACAGTACACAGTACACACAGTACACAGTACACAGTATATAGTACACAGTACACGCAGTACACAGTACACAGAGTACCCAGGCGTACCTTGATGAGCCAGATGTCTTCGGCTCCTTTTCTTTCCATGAAGCTGAAACCAATCAGTCACATTGGTTACTGTTCTTGATCTTCAGTCTGATCTGAACATAGGACTGAATTAGTTTTTACTCACGAGTCATCGAGCTCCTCCACGAAGGCGGACGCCGACACAAACAGCAGCACTGGAGTAAACAAACAAATAATCGGTGAAGCTGCTGTTTCCTGGTTCTTCTCCAGGTTCCTCCTGATCTTTGCTGATGTTTCTGCTCTCTGATGATAAACTGTCCTAGTCTGGACCTCCTGACTCAGCGGCTACTTGCTCTGCTGCTGTGGAGCTTCAGGCAGCTGAAGAAGACCATGTGCTGCTGCTAAAAGCTCTGGGAGAAGCTGTTTAAACTACAGAGGAGAGTTTTCTGTGGAGCTGACTGACCTCAGATCTGCTCATCAGTTAGATGAGTTGCAATAAGCAGCAGACTGAAGCTTAATCCATCAGATCTGAAATCAGCAGAACCACAGGAAACAGAACCTGAACCTTCAATGAGCTGAGAGCAGAAGAACAAAGAGATGGAACTTTTCTGTGTGGAGTTAAAGCTGAACTTTATTCCAGGAGAAGGTGGACGTACCTGTGAGCAGCGTGGAGCTCCTTCTGTCCAACATGTTGACTGGATTAACCACGGAGCTAATCTGACGGATTAACGGACCTCATTCAACCCACTCAAACTTTATTCACAGCTGCTTCACATGAACAGCAGAACATATGGCTGAGATTAAAGCTGCAGGGTGACAAATGTGAGCAGCAGGGGGCAGCGAACACACACACGATCAATATGTTTGATCAGGTATCGATCAGTCCAACTCTCAGGACTCATTCACCAGGAAACCAGATGAGAGGATCATTTATTAACATCCACGTGAGCTGCAGGCTGGTCAATGAATCAGAAACTCATCAATAAATCAGAAATTATCAATAAATCATAAATTCATCAATAAATCAGACACTCATCAATAAATCAGGAGTGTCAATAAATCGGCAATAAATTATGAATACCTGTCAATAAGTCAACCATTATTTAATTCAAACTGAAAAAAACTTTACTTGAAACATCAGAAGGAGAAAAATAAAGTTTGTTCTGAACTTTATTAACAAAAAGAAATCAATCGATCAATCAGTCTTCAGCTTTGCTTCATAAATCCGCTGCCTTAGATGCTGATTGGTGCCAATAATCAATCAATAACTCTAAAGCAGGTCTGAGCTCCAGGATCAGCAGTGATGTCATCACCAGCTGTTTTCTCTCCGTCCAATCAAATCCTTCTTTCTTCTTCTTTGGTGGTGCAGCCGTAGGGGGCGGGGCCACGTGCATGAGAGCGGGTCATGTGATGAGGGGCGGGGACAGGTGAGCAGCAGGTGTCAGAGAGGGACCAGCAGAGCTTTAGTCTCCATCATGGCGCCCCCATCAGGCTGCAGGGAGGAAGGGGCGGAGCTTGTGGGCTCAGTCATGACGTCGGCAGATGGCTGCCGGCTGAAAGCGGCTGATCCTGAACTGGACCCGTCAGCTTCGCTCTCCGTCCAGCAGGACTCGCTGTCGGATGCTGAGGACAGTCGGCTCCTCCCCCAGCGGCCGTCGGTCCGGACGGTGGCGAGGCCGACTCCCGGTGAGTCGGTGAGTGTCGTGCGGTGAGATGACATGGCGCTGGAGCTGAGTGATGAGCGCAGGTCTTTCTCCTGCAGCTGCAGCACGGCACGCAGCAGCGGCACGCGGCGGCCGATGGCGGCACGGTACTTGGGATGCGTGATGGCGTAGATGATGGGGTTGTGGATGGCGGAGGCCTTGGCGACGACGGCGGGAACAGAGTTCATGTATGGAGTCAGCAGGTGGGCGTAGCCGGCGGTGGCGGTCAGAGCCACGGCAGAATACGGCGACCAGGACACCACGAAAAGCACGATCACTCCCAGAGCCACTTTGGCCAGCCGCCACTCGCCACGCAGACGCTCGTACGCCCTGTTGGTCTGTCGACCGCTCAGCCGTTCCACCTCTTGGCTCGCTCGCTGCACCGCCCGGAAGATGGCCAGGTAGCATCCGGCGATGACGGCGAGCGGCAGGAAGAAGACGAAGGCGAACAGCAGGACGGTGTAGGCACGCACGGCGGTCGTGAAGCTCATGTAGTCCCAGCTGCAGGATGTTTGCAAGCCTTCGGGGACATAGGCGCTCCACCCGAAGAACGGCGGCAGACTCCAGCCCAGCGAGTACAGCCACACCCCCGCCACCACCACCAGCACCCACCGCTGACTCGCCCCGCCGAGCGCCAGTGGCCGCGTGATGGCGAGGCAGCGGTCCGCTGCGATGGCCGTCAGCGTCATCATGGATGCAAAACCGAACAGAGCGCCGCAGAAGGCGTAGAGCTCGCAGGCCAGTTCTCCGAACACCCAGCGGCGGTGCAGGCTCGCCACAAAGAACACCGGAGACTGTGTCAGAGACATCAGGAAGTCAGCGGCCGCCAGGTTGACCACCAGCAGGTTGCTAGGTGACTGCAGTGTCCGACTGCAGCAGAACACGTAGATGACCAGAGCGTTTCCCAGCATGCCCGTCACCCCGACAGACAGGATGACGGAGCCAATGATGTAGTGGGCGTGGTCAGGGACGTCCACAGTAGGGAACAGGTGAGGCTGCAGGTAGGAGCTGTGTGTGGGGGCGTGGCCAAGCAGGTGGACCAGCTGAGACGTCCTGATGTGGAGATGATGAGCGCTGCAGTTTCCACCCAGAGAGCAGAGAGACGGTGTCCGGCTGGCGTGGACGAGGCTCATTGCTGGCGGCTGGTTCTCGGTCGGTTCTTGGTTGGTTCTCGGTTGGTTCTCGGCTGGTTCTCGGCTTGTTCTCGGCTGGTTCTCACTGTGCGGTCGCTCTGCGGTTGCTCTGCAGTCGCTCTGTCCTGCTGCAGCTCTTTACGTGAGGCTGATCAATGGATGACGGAGGACTATTGAACAATGATCCATTAACTCCATGCACTCAGGGTTCGTCAACATCTGCTCCAGATGTGACCTCGTTGCTGCAGGTTAATGAGCTTTTAGCTCAGAACTTCAGAGAAAATGGGGTCAGATGTGTTTGTTTCCTGTCCGAGTCCTAAATACACTGAAATAAGGTCATCGGGCCAAACACTGACAAACAGACCTTTATTTTCCAGGTTCATGTTCGTCAGACTTCAGACCATCAGGAGGTGAAGACAGTCCAGATATTTCCAGCCGTCACTGAAACTGGAGCAATGAGCCACATTAAATCTGTAACAGTGTTTAATGTGGAGTTTTATTTTCCATGTTTTCATCAGTTCAATACAAAGATTCACTGATTATAATAATTAACCAATGGATGGACTGTGTTCAGAGTTGGACAAATGTTGGACAGAAGTTGGACAGATGTTAGATGTTGGAGAGATAATAGACAGATGTTGAACAGATACTGGACAGACGTTGGACAGATGTTAGATGTTGGAGAGATATTAGACAGATGTTGGACAGATGTTGCACAGATGTTAGACAGAAATTGGACAGATATTAGACAGATGTTGGGCAGATGTTGGACAGAAGTTGGACAGATGTTGGACAGTTGTTGGATAAATGTTGGAAAATGTTGGGCATGTGGACAGATGTTGAACACATATTAGACAGATGTTGGACAGATTTTAGACAGAGGTTGGACAGATGTTGGACAGATACTAGACAGATGTTAGACAGATGTTGGACAGATGTTGCACAGATATTAGACAGACGTTGGACAGATATTAGACAGATGTTGGACAGATGTTGGAAAGATATTAGACAGATATTAGACAGATGTTGGACAGATATTCGACAGATTTTAGACAGATGTTGGGCAGACATTAGACAGATGTTGGACAGATGTGGAGCAGCGGAAACTAACTTGTCCACACAGAGACCAGTTTAATCTCCCACAATGTACCAGGAGTCCATCAGTCCATCCACTGATCAATCAATCGATCGATGGATGAGGTGAGTGTCACCATGATGACTGTCCTCGACAGTATCAGTCCAGGATGTCTGTCTCCTGCATCCAGGTGAGCAGCAGGTGATGCATCAGGGGGGCGGGGCCGTGTTTCGCCTGAAACGCCGCCTCTTCATCAATTGACCCATCCTCCCTGTGAAACCACGGAGAAGGTGAGGAGAGACGGACGGATGGCAGAGCTGCAGACAGACTTCAGTCCCGACACTCGGTCTGAGACACAACAAACAAACAAACAAGCAAACAAACAAACATTTACTGTCTGGTAAACAACACCAAAAACAAACAATAGAAAACAAATATTTACCACTGGGTAAGCAAAATGGTAAACAAACCACAATCAACAACAAAACAAACTGTAAACAACCGGTAAACTGAACAGCAAATAAACAAAAACAAAACAAAGCAAACAAAATACTGAACAAGACAATAAACAACAAGTAAACTAAACACGTAAACATTTACTGTTGGGTAAAGAAGATAGTAACAACAAAACACAGTAAACAAACAACTGGTAAATAACACAATAAAAGTGTTAAGGTCAGAACGTACCCGGACGTACCTGAACGTACCTGAATGTACCTGAACGTACCTGAACGTATCAGAACGTACCTGAACATACCTGAATGTACCTGAACGTACCTGAATGTACCTGGACGTATCAGAACTTACCTGAACGTACCTGAATGTACCTGAACATACCTGGACGTATCAGAATGTACCTGAATGTACCTGGACGTATTAGAACATACCTCGACGTATCAGAACGTACCTGGACGTACCTGAACGTACCTGAATGTACCTGAACGTACCTGGATGTATCAGAACGTACTTGAACGTACCTGAACGTACCTAAATGTACTTGAATGAACTTGAATGTACCTGAATGTATCAGAACGTACCTGAACGTACCTGAATGTACCTGAATGTATCAGAGCATACCTGGATGTACCTGAATGTACCTGAATGTATCAGAGCATACCTGGATGTACGTGAACGTACCTGGATTTACCTGAATGTATCAGAGCGTACCTGGATGTACCTGAACGTACCTGAACATACATGAACATGACACATGGAGACACATACAGCGATGACATAAACTTGGAATTGATTGACAGCTCACCGCCGGCCTGTGGGGTCGTCTGATTGGATCGGGACTTCCTGTGTGGGTGGGGTCAAGTCAAACAGGATGGTCTCGCTGTTGGCCAGACAGAAGCCATTGGATGTCATCACCTCTGGACAAGAGACAGAAGCAAATGGCTGGTTAACACCACCAGATGTTTGATGGTCCTCGTCCCCAAATCTAGGCAGACATGTCCTCCCCCTGAGGACGTCTCCACCTCCAGGTAAACATGTCCTCCCTCTGAGGATGTCTCCACCTCCTGGACGTCTCCACCTCCAGATAAACACGTCCTCCCTCTGAGGACATCTCCGCCTCCAGGTAAACATGTCCTCCCTCTGAGGACGTCGCCACCTCCTGGACATCTCCACCTCCAGATAAACATGTCCTCCCTCTGGGGATGTCTCCACCTTCAGGTAAACATGTCCTCCCTCTGAGGACGTCTCAACCTCCAGGTAAACATGTCCTGATCATTTCATATTCAGTATCAGTCCATCATTGCCATCAATAACTGATGATTAATAATAGAAACCCCGTGTTTTATTGGTTGTTCTACTACAGACTGATCCATGAGGTGCTGGAATGAACGCAGGAGGTCATTAAAGCTTCCAGAAGGGATCATCATGGTTCCCCTCTGCCAGATAAACTCCCATAATGCTCTCTGAGGAGACCTCCTACCATGGTTGCTACAGTAAGACAGGAAGAGGCTCCACCTGGTGGGACATCCAGGTACTACAGCTGATCTACAATACTTTAAATGTGTAAAATCTTGGAGAAACGGATCAGCAGGTATTAAATACTAAATGATTAAAAATGGATCAAGGCAAAATGAACTTTTCATCACTAACATTCAGTGTCTGCTATTGTTAAATCTCATTTCAGTAACATTTAGACCGACATCAAACACGTCAAGAACATGACAGTTCCTCCTCAGGAGTTGTTGTCATGGTGCCCACTGCTGCTAAACTCCCACAAAACAACAACACTCTCTGCTTTAACACGACATGATAACAACATCCTCTGGTCTCTACAGCATTAAACAGGAAGAGGCTCCACCTGGTGGAACAACCAGGACCTACGTCTGATCTACATCTACTGACATCATGGTGAGAAAACAGGTTTACTGCAGTACATCCTACCATCTAGTACTACACCCTACCCTCTAGTACTACATCCTACCATCTAGTACTACATCCTACTCTCTAGTACTACATCCTACCATCTAGTATTACAACCTACCCTCTAGTACTACATCCTACCATCTAGTACTACATCCTACCATCTAGTACTACATCCTACCCTCTAGTACTACATTCTACCATCTAGTAGTACATTCTGCCATCTAGTACTACATCCTACCCTCTAGTACTACATCCTACCATCTAGTACTACATCCTACCCTCTAGTACTACATCCTACCATCTAGTACTACATCCTACCCTCTAGTACTACATTTAGACAGAGTTCTACTGGATCTTTATTATGAGGTTCCACCTACAGAACATTGAGGAACAGACTGGATCCAGGCATGTTCCTGAGAATAAACGTCTGGATGAGAAGATCAACCAGCTGAAGAACCAGAGGAGATGGAACTGACCTGACAACGTCACCGGACTCTGGAAGACTCGGACCTCCTGAATCTCCGCCATCAAGATCTGGACCTCCTCCTGCTTGAACATCTGGACCTCGTCCTCTCTGAACATCTGGACCTCCTCCTGCTTGAACATCTGGACCTCATTCTCTCTAAACATCTGGACCTCCTGCTGCTGTTTGAAGGTCTGGACGTCCTCCTCTCTGAAGGTCTGCACCTCCTCCGGTCTGAACATCTGAACCTCCTGTTGCTCAAAGGTCTGCACCTCCACGTGTCTGAACATCTGGGATTCCTGTTGCTCAAAAGTCTGGATCTCCTCTTGTTTGAAAGTCTGGACCTCCTCCTCCTGCTTGAAGGTCTGCACCTCCTCCTGCTGTTTGAAGGTCTGGACCTCCTCCTGCTGTTTGAAGGTCTGGACCTCCTCCTGCTGTTTGAAGGTCTGCACCTCCTCCTTTCCAAAGGTCACATCTACAGCAGCTGGCTCCATGAACAGCATCTGGTCGTCACGCTGATGAAACAGAGGTGGCCATCAGCAGCTGTCCAGATGCTGCTCTGTCCTCAGAAGCTGGTGTGGCCTCCTCAGACGAAGGAGTTGGACTGAAGCCGTGATCCCAGCTGGATGTAGGTCAGGTCAGATTTAGAGCTGAGACCCTCCTCTAAGCTGTGAGCTGCTCTCTGATCTTCTGGATGATGACAGGTCAACCTGAAGGCGATTCAACATGTTCTCACCTTCTGAAGGACAACAGTCATCAGGGTTCCTCTGCTCTCCAACTATCTGTAGAAAGTTTAGTCTGAACAACATCTCAGGAACCATGAAAGACGCTGATCATGTCCTTGATTGTTTCACGTTTCATCTCAGCCACAATCCAAGACTATTTCAGATCCTGAGTCTGAACCAGTTTCTCTCAACTAATGTTCTCCTCATTGTTCTCTGGAGGTTCTTAGTCATCCAGGTCCTGTTAATGGTAGGAACTTCAGGAGAAACCAGCTGGAGGATGGAAGATGTTTCTAGAAACATCTTCCATCAGTTGGTTTCTCCTGAAGCTCCTACCATCTCCTCATCCTGTAGATGTTTTTCTATCTCCATGTTTCCTCTCTACTCTGCTCATCATCTGTAGATGTTTCTTCATGCTGGATGGATCTCCAACAACCTTCTCCTCTGTTCTCTGTTTCTGCTGAATTTCAGATGGTGGCGCGCACAGACGCAGCGGCTCGGAGCTCCCGACTCTTTTTTTTTTTTTACTTTATTTATCCAGTAGCTTTGGTTTTCCTCATGATCATTTCTAACAGGTTTAGGAACATTTACAATCAACACTTCTGCTCAAGTTCATGCCTTTTCAGACAGTTTAGAAGTCATTTTTGCACTTTTTTTGCACAGATTTATCATTGTCATTTGGGTCCTTTCATGATGATTTTGTCATTTTGTGTCTCATTTTTTTACATTTTGTGTGTTTGTGGTCATTTTTTCTATCTTGTTGTTGTTTTGTGTCTCATTTTGTGTCATTTTCTCTTGTGTTTTCCTTTTTTAGTCATTTTTTGGTCTCCTTTTTGTCGTTTTGTGTTTTTTGTTATTTTCTGTCTTGTGTAGTGTCTCATTTGTCAGTTTGTCATTTTGTCTTGTTTTTTTGTTGTTTTGTGTCACATTTCTGTTGCTTACTTCCTGTTTTATGGCGTTCTGTCTCATTTTTGTCATTTTGAGTCTAATTTGTGTCATTTTATGTCTTGCTTCTGTCACTTTGTCCTGTTTTTTGCCCTTTTGTGTCACTTTTTGGTCTCATTTTTGTCCTTTTGCGTGTTAGTTGGGTCATTTTATTTCTCATTTTTTACGTTTTATGTCTTGTTTCTGTCATTTTGTGTCTCTTATTCAATTCAATTCAATTCAATTTTATTTATATAGCACCAATTACAGTCAAATTGTCTCGAGACGCTTTACAGAACCCATATGCCTGAACCCCCAGAGCAGCCCTAAGGAGACAGTGGCAGGAAAACACCCTTTTAACAGGGAAAAAAACCTCGAGCAGAACCTGGCTCTAATGTGGGGGAACCATCTGCTGCTGGCCGGACGGGCTGAGAGGGACAGAAGAGGTAGAAAGGTAGAGATAGAGGTAGGGATAGAGAGGTGGGGGGTGGGACACAAGGACCATGAAACACAACCACACATCTGAAGCATCCAGCTCTGGGACCAGGGACACTCGGAGAAAGGACACAGGGAGAAACAGAGTGAGTGTAATGCAATAATGGTATATATAGTAAATACATAGGTAGTTAGAGAAGGGTTCAGTGCATCAAGAGAGGTTCCCCAGCAGCCTAGGCCTATAGCAGCATAACTAGGGGCAAACTAAAGGGACGTCAAGAGGGGAAGTCAGTTTTGCCAATGAAAACACCAGCTCACCCCGTCAGGGTCACCCAGTCAGCCCTAACTATAAGCTTTGTCAAAGAGGAAGGTTTTAAGCCTGGTCTTAAAATTAGAGAGGGTGTCCGCCTCCAGAACCCAAACTGGGAGCTGGTTCCACAGGAGAGGAGCTGATAACTGAAGGCTCTGCCTCCCATTCTACTTTTAGAGATTCTAGGAACAACAAGTAAGGCTGCAGTCTGAGCGAAGAGTTCTGCTAGGATAATATGGTACTATCAGGTCTTTAAGATATGATGGAGATTGGTTGTTAAGAGCTTTATATGTCAGAAGAAGGATTTTGAATTCTATTCTAGATTTAACAGGAAGCCAATGAAGAGAAACCAATATAGGAGAAATATGATCTCTCTTGCTAACTCCCGTCAGTACTCTGGCTGCAGCGTTTTGGATCAGCTGTAGATGTTTCAGAGAGCTATTGGGACAACCTGATAATAAGGAATTACAGTAGTCAAGCCTAGAAGTAACAAATGCATGGACTAGTTTTTCTGCATCACTCTGAGACAGGATGTTCCTGATTTTCACAATATTTCTCAGGTGGAAAAAGGAAGTCCTACAGATTTGTTTTATGTGTGAGTTAAAGGACATGTCCTGGTCAAAGATAACACCAAGGTTCCTCACAGTAGTACTGGAGGCCAATGTAATGCCATCCAGAGTAACTATATGCTTTGAAAGCAATTCTCTAAGATGTTTGGGGCCAAATACAATGACTTCAGTCTTGTCTGAATTTAGTAGTAAGAAATTATAGGTCATCCAGGTCTTTATGTCCTTAAGACAATCTTGCAGTCTAGCTAGCTGATTAGTTTCATTTGGCTTCATAGATAAATACAATTGAGTGTCGTCAGCATAACAATGGAAATTAATACAGTGCTTCCTAATAATATTGCCTAAGGGAAGCATGTATAATGTGAACAGTATTGGTCCTAAGACAGAACCCTGAGGAACTCCATGATTAACCCTAGTATGCTCAGAAGAGTCATTGTTGACATGCACAAACTGGAACCTGTCTGATAAGTAGGATTTAAACCAGTCCAGTGCTGTCCCTTTAATGCCAATAGAATGTTCTAGTCACTGTAATAAAAGTTTGTGGTCGATTGTATCGAATGCTGCACTAAGGTCCAATAAAATAAGTATAGAGACCAGTCCATTATATGACGCTATGAGAAGGTCATTAGTAACTTTCACCAGAGCTGTTTCTGTGCTATGATGCACTCTGAAGCCTGACTGAAACTCTTCAAACAAGCTATTCCTTTGTAAATGTTCACATAATTGATTTGCAACTGTTCTTTCCAGAATTTTGGAGAGAAATGGGAGGTTGGAAATTGGTCTATAGTTGGCTAAAACATGTGGATCTAGAGTGGGCTTTTTAAGTAAAGGTTTGATTACAGCAACCTTAAAAGCCTGTGGTACATAGCCTGTTACTAGAGAGAGATTAATCAGATCTAACATTGAGGAATTAATTAAAGGTAAAGCCTCCTTGAACAGTCCAGTTGGGATAGGATCTAAAAGACATGTGGATGGTTTGGATGTAGAAACTATTGAAATTAGTTCAGAGAGATGTATGGGAGTGAAAAATTCTAAATATCCATCTGGTCTTACAGCCAATTCTAAAGTATCTGTACTCGATGATACATCTGTGACATTTGTAGGAAGGGCCAGATTAATTTTTTCTCTAATCGTTATAATTTTATTTGTAAAGAAGCTCATGAAGTTGTTACTGCTCAAAGCTAAAGGAATACAAGGTTGAACAGAGGTCTGACCCTTTGTCAGCCTGGCTACATTGATGTTCTTCTATCTCCGTGTTTCCTCTCTACTCTGCTCATCATCTGTAGATGTTCCTCCATGCTGGATGGATCTCCAACTACCTGCTCCTCTGGTCTATGTTTCTGCTGCATTTATTTTAGTCTCTCTGAGGAAACACTGCCTGCAGTTCAACCTGAAACTCTCTGAATGTTTTGGTCTCAGCTGAGTGGGTCCGGGAGAACCAGAACCAGGAGGAATGTTCTGGTTCTGGTTCTCCAGGATCTGATGAAACACTTTTGTGAATAAGACATGTAGAATAAAGTGTCTCCACCTGGTAGCTGCTCGGCTGAACACGTGTCTGAAGGTTCATCTGCTCTCCTTCATCCCTTCATCCTCCTGAACTCTGCACATGATCAGCAGCTCCAGCGTTCAGCTTCCTGTTTCACTCGTCGAGGATTAAACTGATCCAGCAACTAATAAATGAGATCAGGGCTGGTTACCGGCGTGTTGCCATGGAGACGCTGTGGGTTAGTTAAACTGGTTCAGGGTGTGGGAGAGATTATCCTCTACAAGCTGATTAACCTCAGAGGGGCGGGGTCAGCAGGTCCACCAATCAGCTGTTTAGACTGTTGATTACCACAAACAGCAACACAGGCAGGAAATGACATCATTACTGTTTGTTCAAGTCAACCACGTCTGCAAAAAGTTCCTCAGAACCACCAGGTTCTTTATTAATGATCAGAGTTCTACCTTCATACTGGAAATATCTCCAGAGTTCCAGGTCCTTGAAGTCCATAGAGGAGAACGTCCCCTGGAGAAAGTTCTAGAGTAGACCTAGAGTTCTAGAGTAGTCTACTCTAGAACTTTCTCAAGTTGTCGGTAGGTCTACTCTAGAATTTTCTCCAGGGGACGTTCTCCTTTCCTGCTTCCAGTCTTTCAGTTTAGTCTCTGTGGTGTTTAAAGAAAATGTGTAGTTGTAAGAAAACCAGGATGCATTGTTAAATGTCAATTTGGGTTTAAGGTTGAGCGTTGTTACTCATAACCACCACAAGAGGGCAGTAATGCACCCTGGCGTGTTCTGCGTGCGACAATGTAGCCGGACAAGAGAAGGAGAGGTGTCATGAAGGCGGCACGATATAGACGTTAATAAACGAAAAGCCGCTGTTTGCAAACCCGCTCCTTTCTCCCGTCGTTTTTCCCCTTTGAGCCAACTTCCACTACATCTGTTATAAACACAACAGTCTCACTTAGAACATTCCAGGTCCTTGAAGTCTGTAGAGGTGGGTCCAGATTTATCACTTTTTAATGGACTTTTTCCATCATTTCTGATCCTCAGAACTTCATCAGTCCAGCAGATAGAACCATGACATTTAGGAGGAACAACACATCTGAGTTCTGGTAAAAACTGACACTGGATCAGTTTAAATCATCCAGGTGTCACAGTCTGAAGACCATCCAGATTTGACCAATTCTGGACAACTTTTGAGTCATTTAGGACACATTTCAGGTCCTTTTGAACATTTTTGAAATCATTTGGGGAAATACTGAGTCTATTTTTAAGTTTTTTGTCATTATTTGGACAAATTTTCATAATTTTGGTACAATTTAGTGTAATTTTGGATGTCTTTTGTCATTTTGAACAATTTTTGAGCTATTTTTGACAAATACTGAAAAAATTGGGATTATTTTTGAGTGATTCTTTTTTGCCAGGTTTCATGTAACTTGACCAATCTTCAATAAAAAACACATCAGTTCTGAAAAAAACTGACATCAGGTCAGTTTAAATCCATCCAGGTGTCACAGTCTGAACACTGAATCTGGTTTCTGTTCATTTCCTCTATAAACAGCTGTGAGCATCAGTATTATGGGATGTATCCTAGTGATCATCAGTATTATGGGATGTATCCTAGTGTGATCATCAGTATTATGGGATGTATCCTAGTGTGAACAGTTCAGAGTCCTAGAAACAATCATTGGTTCCTGGATGTGTTTCTGGTTCCTGATAATCCACCAAAGAAAACTTTAAAGGTGATTGTGGGTGAACTTTAAAGTTGTTAGGTGGTTGGTCACAACTATTAGAGAAAAATAAAAAGTCATTCTGGACGATGTTTGTTTCATTTTGAACAGATTTTCGTATGATTTTAACGAATGTTGAGTCTACATGGACAAATTTTGGTCATTGTGGGTAATTGTCTAATTTTGAATAATTTTTTAAAGTACTGTTTTTGAGTTTCTAAACAATTTACAAGTAATTTTGTATGATTTAAATTACATTTTGAACAATACTGAGACATTTTAGGCATTTCAAGACTTTCAGTCTTAGTCAAATTACAGCAAAGTAAAACAAATTTCTTTTTGGATGGATTTTCGTACGTTTTTGAACAATTGTTGAGTCCACTTAGACAAAGTTCAAATACTTTTTTACACATTTTTGTAATTTTGTGTATTTTTTATAATTTGAAGAAGTTTTTAAGGACTTTCAGACATTTTTAAAGTTGTTTTAACAGTTTTTAAGTCATTTTGGATGATTTACATGTTATTTTGAACAATACTGAGTGAGTTTTATGTGATTTTGGATGACTTTTGGAACAAGTTTTTAACTGTCAACAACTTTTGAATAATTCCATCTAAAGCTGGAGAAACTTAAAAAAGTTGATTGTGGGTGAACTTTAATGTCAGAACAGGAACCAGGATCATCTAGAGACAGGATTCATGACTACATTAGAACGTTATTCTGCATCACGCTTTTATGATCTGACTGCTCTGTTTCCATCCTGTCAGTGTTACTGTGGCGACAGCTGCTTCATCACACAAACACAGACAAACGTCTTTTATTTTGATGTAAAAAAGCAACCATAAAAACACTTCCTGCTTCCATCATCAGACCCTACCCCCTACATAGCCAATCAGAGTCTCTGGTCCCCTGCGAGCCTGCCTCTAACGGTCCAATCAGAGCGCAGTGTGATGAGAGGGGGTGTGGTGTCGGCGGATGTGTCTCAGCAGCAGCTGGCGGTCCGGACTTGAGTAGTCACACTGTTGGCATGGAAACGCCTCCCCGGTGTGATGCCGGCGAGCGTGGAGGTCCAGGCTCTTCTTCTGGATGCTGAGACAGGGAAATAACTGTTACCATGACGACTGCACTCCAATCACAGCAGCGTGTGTCAGGTGAGTGTTACCTGCTGTAGTCACAGTGCTGACACCTGTACGGCTTCACCTGGCTGTGGGTTCGACTGTGGCGGAGCAGAGAGCTGCGATCGATGGACGCATACGGACACTCAGCACACCTGTACGGCTTCTCACCTGGACACAACACACACACTCAGTTACACACCTGTACGGCTTCTCACCTGGACACAACACACACACTCAGTTACACACCTGTACGGCTTCTCACCTGGACACAACACACACACTCAGTTACACACCTGTACGGCTTCTCACCTGGACACAACACACATAGGTGTGCGTGTGTGTTACCTGTGTGAGTCCTCAGGTGTGTGTGTGTTAACTGTGTGAGTCCTCAGGTGTGTGTGTGTTACCTGTGTGAGTCCTCAGGTGTGTGTGTTACCTGTGTGAGTCCTCAGGTGTGTGTGTTACCCGTGTGAGTCCTCAGGTGTGTGTGTGTTACCTGTGTGAGTCCTCAGGTGTGTGTGTGTTACCTGTGTGAGTCCTCAGGTGTGTGTGTGTTACCTGTGTGAGTCCTCAGGTGCTGCAGCAGCGAGGCCTTCAGTCTGCTGCTGTAGGTACAGTGAGGACAGGTGAAGGGTTTGTCTCCTCCGTGGACACCCAGGTGACGCCTGAGAGTGAGCTTGGAGGAGAACTTCCTGCAGAGAAGAAACATCACAGCTGAATGGACCAATCAGGGGCCGGCCCCAGGTAGCTACTGTGTCGTGTAGGTGTTACCTATGACACAGAGAGCAGGTGAAGGCCGGCTGCTCTGACGTCTCCGTCCCTTCGTTCCTCTTCCTCCTGGTCTTCTTCTTGGTCTCTGAGACGTTCTGCAGCGAATCACCTGGAGGTCTTGTGGAAACACGAGTCACATGTTAATAACTAAAACAGTGTTATAGATTTAAAACATTTGATCACATTTTAAACACATTTGATCAGATTCTCTCGTGTTTAAAATGTCTTTTTTCCATTCATCGTATTTTTTCATCACATTTTGTGAGAATATCTGGACACTGTGATCATATTCAGACTCTTTCAGCTCAGATTTGTTCATTTCCTTTAGTTTACCTGTCAAGTTGCTCCTTCTTCTTCCCTTCAGCTCGTCCAATCAGCTGCTCCCTCCACTCATCTGAAAGCCAATCATCTCCAGCGTTAGCAGCGTTCTGGGCTACTGATGATGATGATGATTATGATGACTGAGGCTGACCTGAGGATCTGCTGTATTTGTGAGTCGGAGCGTTTCGTGATGCGGTGTTCCTGAACGTCCTCTGACAGGCCACCGCCTTCTTCCTCCTCCTCCTGTCTCCCAGCTCCTCCCTCCTCCTCCTCCTGCAGACGCTCCAGTGAGGCTGGAGCTCCTCCCAGCTGTCGGCCGTCCGTCGGCAGCAGATGCAGCTGAAGCCGCCGGCGGGGCGGTGAGACCTGACATGGACGTCCAGCAGCCGGCGGGACGGCAGCGTCAGCGGACACAGGAGACACGACAGCCTGTCGGGGGGCGGAGCTGGCGCCTGGGGGGGCGGGGGGTTCTGGACAGGGGAGGTCGTGGAGGGAGGAGGGGGCGGTTTGGAGATCCGACAGAGACCCAGAGTCATGAGGTGAGCAGACTGCGCCATCTGCTCCTGGGTGGAGGGGGGGTCCATTGGACAGGACAGGTCCACAGAGCTCCTCTTCAGAGGGAACATTGACGAGTCCTCCTCCTCAAACAGAGTGCTGACCTGCAGACGGACGGACGGACGCTCAGAAAACACACCGGAACCACAACCAGAACTAACAACAGGGGTTTAAAGAAATCACCATAAAAACAGAATCATCAGATTATTAAAAACACTTCATTCTATGTCTCATTTTAAAACTCTTCAAAAAAAACTGCAGATTAAAAACTAAAACCAAGAAAAATAAAAGTTCAAAAATATGAGTTTATTAGAAAGTTCTTTTTCCACAGAATGAATCGTGTCTGTTGGATGATCCTGTCATAAAATATAGGCTGGTTCTAGAGAAAATAAACAGAAACCAGATCCAGTGTTCAGACTGTGACACCTGGATGGATTTAAACTGATCTGGTGTCAGTTTTTACCAGAACTCAGATGTGTTTCTCCTCCTAAATGTCATGGTTCTATCTGCTGGACTGATGAAGTTCTGAGGATCAGAAATGATGGAAAAGTCCATTAAAAAGTGATAAATCTGGACCACCTCTATGGACTTCAAGGACCTGGAACTCTGGAAGTATTCAAAGTATGAAGGTAGAACTCTGATCACTGATAAAGAACCTGTGTGTGTGTGTGTGTGTGTGTGTGTGTGTGTGTGTGTCGGTGTGTGAGTGTGTGCACGTCAGGAGTGTCACCTCACAGGTGTGTGCAACCTGCAGCCCCCCCTCGGTGCTGATGTCACATGTGGGCGGGCTCATGTTGTCCAGCATGTTGTAGAGCAGGAAGTCCTCGTCCTCGTCGCTCTGCTTCGCTTCTCCGTTCAGGTCCAGCTGATAAGGCGACGCCCCCCGCTGCAGCCCCGCCTCCTCTCCACCCTCAGCCCCGCCCCCCAGGCAGGTGAGGCCGGGGGGGCGGTGCCTGAGCAGCAAGTGGCTGCTGATGGAGGCCTTCAGGAAGCAGGTGAACTGACAGAGTTTGCAGCGATAGAGCTCCACCAGGAAGGACTCCACCAGCCCGGCCGTGGCCCCTAGGAGCCCCTCCACCTCCCCACAGTACAGACTGGAGCTCACGGCTCCGCCCACCACCTGCAGGGTCACGGGGCTGATGTCACGGTACCGCTGCTTCACCCACGACATCACCGGCCGCTGATTGGACGTTTAACTCTGCAGGAAATGGAAGGCTTCAGGTGAATATTCAGGTGAATATTCAGGTAGAATCAGGACTCTGAGGACACCACCTGGTCTGTGTTGCCATGGTGATGAGTCCCTAACAACTAGAATATGATGGATTGGAAAAACGGCAGAAACAAACATGTTGATCGTTGTAGTTTTGTGTGTTTTTGTGTATTTCTTTCTTTGTTGTGTATATTTTTGAAATCGTGTGTTTTGGTTTTTATTTCGGTTGAACTGTTTGTGTTGATGGAAACTGATCCCTGACATGGAGTCTGCAGGTAAATAATCAGCTCCAGGTGAGTCCTGAGCTCCTCCCAGCAGTCAGAACGTTCTACTGATCATCATCACACAGGAGGTTCTACTGACCATCATCACGCAGAACGTTCTACTGACCATCATCACGCAGAACGTTCTACTGACCATCATCACGCAGAACGTTCTACTGACCATCATCACGCAGAACGTTCTACTGACCATCATCACACAGAACGTTCTACCGTTCTTAAAGTTGGTAGTTTATTAATGAATTATTGTCTGTTTACATCACTGGGTCTGAATGAAGCAGCCGAGCTTCAGGTCTCTGGTCTGAATATGATTAAATAACGGAGAACGTTCCCACACAGAACCATATCTTAACTGAAAGATACTTAATTTAAACATCTCCAGACCATCCCACACACCTCAAAGTTTCTTCTACGTCTAAAAGTCTTTCCACCAACCCACCATTTTAGAGTCAGTTCTCACTACTAAACACTTTAATTATTTACTGATGTTTATTTTTCTGATTTTTACTTTAAATGGTATTTATTTATTGCGCGTTGGTTGTCGGTGTGTTCTCTGCGATACATTTACTGTAGAATTATCTAACATTTATTAGCATTCATTAACCACTAAAACCACTTCAGTTCTTAACAGCTTCATTAAATTGTGCATATATTATATATTAATGTATATATTCTTAAATTGTGTGTTGTTAGGATCCTTGTGTGTATTTTTTTCTTATTTATATTGTACATATCTTGTCTTTACTTCATAGATATGTTCTTTTGATTTCTCTTACGTCACTGTGCTGCTGAGATGTTGTAGATTTCCTCTTGTGGAACTAATAAAGGAATCTAAAATTTGCAAACGCTAAAACAGTTTGATGCAGTCTATTTAACACTGACTCACTGTAAACAGGTTCACCAGGAGAAAAGTGCGTCTTTTAGATGTTTTTCTCTTGAAAAAAAGCATTTCCTGACTCCTGCAGTTTTAATGGAAAAATGCCGTAATATGTTTAACAATACTGTAATTTTTGTGTTTAATTCTCAAAAAGAACACAATTTTTCTAGTTACATGTACATATTGTTGTGCTGGTAATGGAAACATGCTGTACTATTTATTTATTTAATAAGTAACACAGCAATTTCTACATTTATTACATGTAAAAAACACAGTTTCTTACTTTTGTGTTAATAACGGACATATGCTTTAATATTTATGACAGCTTTAACCACAATTTTTGTTTAAAAAAAACACATTTAATGTTAAATACGCCAACTGTTGTGCTGATGTTGGAAAAATGCTGTAATATTGCTATGTTACACAAATTTTATCTTACATGGTATTTTCATGTAAATGTTCACATTTTTAAAGGTTAAAACTTGTTTTTTCTTACAGTAAAATATGGAATGAAGCACGTTTATTAACTTTAAAATCAACTATATCGATACATTTCTTCATCGTAAATGCAGAAAATGTTTTACCGTCGTTTTAGCGTTCTGGCGACCACAGCTGCCGGTGTTCCAGGCTGGTGATCAGGTTAACTGGTGATAGTTTCCTTCTCCAGATGTTTCGTCCTCAGATTCGTCCAGACCAGACCTGGCTGTGCGATAGTAAAGATACTAGATGAAGAAGATCTTGCCGAAAAATGTCGGCATCACCATTTAATAAAGTCTATATCCATGTAAATATCACCTACAGACAGTAAAAAGAAATGTGCTGGAGAAATAAAAAACACGTATTTTTATGAACGGTGAGACGAAACGAAACGATGTTATCCAGCGGTAAAATTATGAGAACACATTTTTACTCATCATGCCACCAATCAGTCCAACAAACATCCCGCTTCATACACATAGATCTGTCATCCTGCCAGCTGTTGAACACTTCAACTTCAGCTTTTATTGTCATTCAGCAATGTACGTAGTACAGTTAAACGAAATGACGTTTCTCACATCCATTTCACAGTGCAGAAATGAGGGTAATACTACAAAAAAGTTAAGAATAAATAAAATGAAGTGCTTTGAGAGACTGGTTCTCCGGCACATCAAAGACTGTCTCCCCCCCACACTCGACTCCCACCAGTTTGCATACCGAGCGAACAGATCCACAGAGGACGCCATCGCCATAGCTCTGCACGCTGTGCTGACCCACCTGGAACAACCACAGAGCTATGCCAGGATGCTCTTTTTGGATTACAGCTCGGCTTTCAACACAATCATACCAGACATCCTGATAAACAAACTGGACACCCTGGGCCTCCCCTCTCTCACATGCAGCTGGATTAAGGACTTTTTAACCAACAGACCCCAGTCTGTGAGACTTGGTCCCCACCTTTCCTCCACTGGTACACCACAGGGCTGTGTGCTGAGCCCCCTCCTGTACTGTCTCTACACCTATGACTGCAGACCAGCTCACAGAAACAACATCATGGTCAAATTTGCTGATGACACATAGAGAGGAGGTCCAGAAACTCACAACCTGGTGTTCAGTAAACATCCTGACACTAAACACCTCAAAGACAAAGGAGATCATCATGGACTTCAGGAGGAACAGAACTGATCCACCCCCCCTCTACATCAACGGCGAGTGTGTGGAGAGAGTCCACACATTCAGGTTCCTGGGAGTCCAGATCTCCGATGACCTCTCCTGGACAGACAACATGACGGCTGTCATAAAGAAGGCTCAGCAGCAGCTACACTTCCTGAGAGTCCTCAGAAAAACAACCTGGACAGGAAGCTGCTGCTGACCTTCTACAGCTCATCCATAGAGAACCTGCTGATGTTCTGTATTTCCACCTGGTACAGGAGCTGCACTGAGGCAGACAGAGTGAGGCTTCAGAGGATCGTTGGCTGTCCTCTCCCCTCCCTCATGGACATCTACTCCACCCGGTGCCTCAGCAGAGCTCAGAACATTATCAAGGACAGTTCACATCCCGGTTCTCAGCTTTTTGATCTGTTGCCCTCTGGAAGGCGTTTACAGATGCATTAAAGCGAGGACAAACAGACTTAAAAACAGTTTCTTTCTGAGAGCCATCACCACCCTGAACTCTCACATCTCACACAAAGCCAACAACATAGTGTATCTGTGCAATATACACCACTGTCTCATTCACTGCTATTTATATTCACTCCGTTATTTATCTCTGTTATTTATATTGTATATACGTAAATAGATTGTTTTTGCACTATCTTTAAGATTTCCTAGCACTGTAAAGGAGAAGCTCTGCAATCTCATTATACATTGTATAATGACAATAAGAATATTCTATTCTATTCTAAATATAAGATAATTTAAAAAGACTAAACTAGATAAGAAAACAAAAACAAAACAAAAGCACAAGCATACATCAGACACAATCATACTAGCTACTGGGGTGATAGTGAGTGAGATTATTGTGATGCAGGTTTGGGTATGGAGGTGATGGGTGCAGGTCTACATGTGTTGTAGCTGCAGGGAGTTCAACAGTCTGACTGCCTGTGGGAAGAAGCTGCTGCAGAACCTTGATGTGTGGGTTCTGATGCTACGCAGTCTCTTTCCTGATGGAAGGGCAACAACCAGTCCATGTGAGGGGTGGGAGGGGTCCTTCATGATGGAGTTGGCCCTGCATATGCAGCGTTCTTGGTAGATGTCCTGGAGAGCTGGGAGGGAGGCACTGATGATCCTCTCCGCCTGGTTAATAATGAGACACAAAACTAATTAATGTCTCACCAAGAAAACCCACAACATAGAAGCTCGTCCACTGCTGTGTGTTAGTCTGAGTTCAGTGGAACAGATCCAGAGCAGAACTCCAGGTTTAACTCAGGTTTGTTCTCAGAAACACTCAGAGCCTCAGCAGCCTCCCATCAGAACAACACGCAGCAGAAAATCAGCTGGATCTGATAAAATACATCACAACACGCAGCAGAACATCAGCTGGATCTGATAAAATACATCAGAACAACACACAGCAGAAAATCAGCTGGATCTGATAAAATACATCACAACACGCAGCAGAACATCAGCTGGATCTGATAAAATACATCAGAACAACACACAGCAGAACATCACCTGGATCTGATAAAATACATCAGAACAACACGCAGCAGAACATTAGCTGGATCTGATAAAATACATCAGAACAGCACGCAGCAGAACATCAGCCTGCTCTGATAAAATACATCAGAACAACACGCAGCAGAACATTAGCTGGATCTGATAAAATACATCAGAACAACACGCAGCAGAACATCAGCTGGATCTGATAAAATACATCAGAACAAACTGAGACCACATTATCAAAACTAGTCACTCAGAAAACAATAAAAACACGTTCAGTCATCCACCTCCTAAACGTCATTTCTTGTTGTGACAACTTGTGATTATCCCCAGTTAACCTGGACATGTTTCCTGAACAACCACCAGGTGTTCAACACCTGACAGAATAACAGAGATCTATGTAGATGAAGCGGGATGTTTATCAGACTGATCGGTGGCATGATGAGGAAGACGGTGTTCTCATAATTTTACCGCTGGATAACATCGTTTCGTTTCGTCTCACCGGTCATAAAAATACGTGTTTTTTATTTTTTTAGCACATTTCTTTTTACTGTCTGTAGATGATATTTACATGGACATAGACTTTATTAAGCAGTGATGCTGACGTTTTTCGGTCTTCTTTATCTGGTATCTTTATTTCACACACAGCCAGGTCTGGTCTGGACGAATCTGCGGACGAAACATCTGGAGACAGAAACTATCACCAGTTCACCTGATCACCAGTTAAACTGGAACACCGGAACTGTACAGTAAAAACTTTTTTTTTTACAGTGTATTCTATTATATTAATAAATAAACTCTAAACTACTTGTTGAACGCATAAAATTAAACTTACTAATAATATTATGACGCTTTTATAAACTTTTTTCTCCAAAATATCATCATCAGAGAGCTAACGGAGCCAACTGCGTCACACTCCTCTTTGATTTTTAGACTTTAAATCCACAAAAACGAAAGAAACTAACTCCGGTGAGCATGCTAACGCTAAGCTAACGCTGAGCTAACACGCTAACAGGGAGTTTAACGGTGAGGAAGCTAATGGTGCTAGCAACAGCTAATCAAACGGAGCGGCTTCGTGTTTCGATGTTCAGCAGAAACAGCTTCAATAAATCAGTTTAGAGGTGAAACGCCGAAATTTTACAGAAACTCACCTGCAGCTGTTTGTTTACGTCCATTACCGCTTCTTCCTCCTCTTCCTCTTCTTCTTCTTGTCTCCCAATCCGACTGCCGCTGCAGTGCCACCTGAAGGGCTTTTAAAAACGAGCAACAACAAGATAAAAATCATTTTCAAACTTCAGTTAATCCGACTAATAAAAACACCATATTTGTGTCTAAAGTACATTTCTGCAAGTTAATTAGCAGCAACAAACCAAATAAAATCATTTAACTCAGTAATAAGCCCATTAAACACCTTAAATCAAGCTGTAAACTCACGAAACGCGCTTTAATCCCACAACAAACCCCTTAAACCCACGAAGACGTTAAATCAAGGCAGCGGTCACCATGGTAACCACCATCAGGGAGGTCACATGACAAGAATGTTTTTTCCTCTCTGCCAGGAAGTGTGTGTGACGTCATCGAAACAGGACTCAGCCACATTGCGTGAGAGCATGTTCACATTGAGCAGCGTTGCATGACAAGCTGCAGCCACACACACACGTACACACACACACACGCACACACACACTCACTCATACACACACACGCACCTACACTACACCCTCTCTACACACACACACACACACACACACACACACACACACACACACACACACACACACACACACACAGACACACACACACACACACACACGCAGTTGTGTATAGTTGAATCTAACTTTTACTTTCTGTGAGTGGAAATAACCAATAAGTCTGATTGGTTATTGATGGAGTTATTGACCAGAGGATCAGCAGGTGTGTAGAGCTGAGAGTCAGTTTACAGCAGCTCTCTTCTTACCTGGTTAGATCTCCATGGTAACTGACCCTGCGGAGTTAGATCTCCATGGTAACTGACCGTGCGGAGCAAGATCTCCATGGTAACTGACCCTGAGGAGCTGGAGTGTGGATCTGTTGAACCTGCTTCATAGTTCAGAACTCTGAAGTCCAGTTAGTGGCACCTGACAGCAGATCTGAGTTCCTCCAGAGTCTGAACCTGAACCTGAACCTAAACCTAAAACTGAACCTAAACTTGAAACTAAAGCTGAAAACTAAACCTGAACCTAAACCTAAACCTAAACCTGAAAACTAAACCTTAACCTAAACCTAAAACTGAACCTAAACCTGAACCTAAACCTAAACCTGAACCTAAAACTGAACCTAAACCTAAACCTAAACGTAAACTTGAACCTGAACCTGAAAACTAAACCTGAACCTAAACCTGAACCTGAACATAAACCTGAAAACTAAACCTGATCCTAATCCTGAACCTGAAAACTAAACCTGAACCTAAACCTGAAACCTAAACCTGAACCTAAACCTGAAAACTAAACCTGAACCTAAACCTGAACCTGAACGTAAACCTGAAAACTAAACCTGAACCTAAACCTGAACCTGAACCTGAAAACTAAACCTGTACCTAAACCTGAAACCTAAACCTGAACCTGAACCTAAACCTGAAAACTAAACCTGAACCTGAACCTGAAAACTAAACCTGAATCCAGCACTACAACTGAACCTGAACCTGAGTGTGATGCAGCTCTTCTTATACTGTTACTGTAGTAACTCAGTACTGCAGTAACTACAATACTGTAGTAACTTAGTACTGCAGTAACTACAATACTGTAGTAACTCAGTACTGCAGTAACTACAATACTGTAGTAGTTCAGTACTGCAGTATTGAGTTACTACAGTATTGTAGTTACTACAGTACTGAGGTCCTTTCAGGTCTGCAGGTGTTTACAAATTCAGGTCTGAATGAATAAGAGTTGGTGTAACCATGGAAACCACTGAGTATGTGTGTGTGTGTGTGTGTGTGTGTGTGTGTGGGTGTGTGTGTGTGTGTGTGTGTGTGTGTGTGTAGGTGTGTGTGTGTGTGTGTGTGTGTGTGTGTGTGTGTGTGTGTGTGTGTGTGTGTGTGTGTGTATGTGTGTGTGTTACCTTTACCAGGAAGTGGAGATAAACAGAGAAAGAACAACATGTTCAGAACGTTTGACCGCAGACACCTCAGTACCACTGATAGTACTACTGCAGATACTACTACCACTGATAGTACTACTGCAGATATTACTACCACTGATAGTACTACTGCAGATATTACTACCACTGATAGTACTACTGCAGATATTACTACCACTGATAGTACTACTGCAGATATTACTATTACTGATAGTACTACTGCAGATATTACTACCACTGATGGTACTACTGCAGATATTACTACCACTGATGGTACTACTGTAGATACTACTACCACTGATAGTACTACTGCAGATATTACTACCACTGATGGTACTACTGCAGATATTACTACTGCAGATATTACTACCACTGATAGTACTACTGCAGATATTACTACCACTGATAGTACTACTGCAGATACTACTATCACTGATAGTACTACTGCAGATATTCCTACCACTGATAGTACTACTGCAGATACTACTATCACTGATAGTACTACTGCAGATATTACTATCACTGATAGTACTACTGCAGATATTACTACCACTGATAGTACTACTGCAGATATTACTACCACTGATAGTACTACTGCAGATACTACTATCACTGATAGTACTACTGCAGATACTACTATCACTGATAGTACTACTGCAGATACTACTATCACTGATAGTACTACTGCAGATATTACTACCACTGATAGTACTACTGCAGATATTACTACCACTGATAGTACTACTGCAGATACTACTATCACTGATAGTACTACTGCAGATATTACTACCACTGATAGTACTACTGCAGATACTATGACTGATAGTACTACTGCAGATACTACTATCACTGATAGTAATATCTGCAGTAGTACTATCAGTGATAGTACTACTGCAGATACTACTATCACTGATAGTACTACTGCAGATATTACTACCACTGATGGTACTACTGTAGATACTACTACCACTGATAGTACTACTGCAGATATTACTACCACTGATAGTACTACTGCAGATATTACTACCACTGATAGTAATAATAATAATAATAATAATAAATTTTATTTATAAAGCGCTTTTCCAAAAGCTCAAAGACGCTGTACATAAAATACAATAAGATAGAACAAAACAGATAATTAAAATCAGTAGATAGTAAACAAGTTCAAGATAAAATACAGAATCACTTAAGGAAAGCAGATCTAAAAAGGTGAGTCTTTAAAAGGGATTTAAATGTGGTGAGGTTGGTGCAGTCACGGAGGGCATGGGGGAGTGAGTTCCAGAGTGTGGGGGCGGCAATGGCGAAGGCTCTGTCCCCCCAATGTCGCCGGCTGGTCCTGTGCGGGATGGAAAGGAGGTTTGTGTGGGAGGAACGGAGATTCCTGGGGGGGGTGTAGGGGAGGAGCAAATCGGTAAGGTAAGAGGGGGCTAGATTATGGATGGACTTGAAGGTGAGGAGAAGCAGTTTGTACTGGATGCGGTGTGAAATGGGGAGCCAATGGAGGTTCCGCAGGACGGGTGTGATATGGTCGTGAGAACAGGTTCGGGTGAGGAGTCGGGCAGCAGAGTTTTGAATGAGTTGAAGTTTATTGAGAACTTTGGAGGTGGAGCCGAAGAGAACGCTATTGCAGTAGTCAAGGCGGGAAGTGACGAAGGCATGAATGAGGGTTTCAGCGGCTGAGAAGGAGAGGAAGGGGCGGAGACGGGCGACGTTGCGGAGATGGAAATAGGCAGTTTTGGTGATCTGATTAATGTGGGGTTCAAAAGTGAGGTTGCTGTCAAATATCACACCGAGGTTGCGGATGTGAGCAGAAGGAGATAGGGTGGTGTTATCAATGGTAATGGGGGGGTGGGGAAATGGTGTGAGTGATTTAGGTCCGATAAGGATGAGATCAGTCTTGTCACAGTTTAGCAGGAGAAAATTTTTCCTCATCCAGGATTTAATGTCGGCCAGGCAGCTGGAGAGAGAGGGGAGGGTGGTGGTGGCGGTGGTGTTGGTGGAGATGTAGAGTTGGATATCGTCGGCGTAGCAATGGAAGTGTAGGTTGTGGCGGCGGATGATGTTGCCGAGGGGGAGGAGGTACAGGATAAAGAGGAGGGGGCCAAGTACTGATCCTTGAGGGACACCATGGGACAGGGGGGCGGTGGGTGATGTGCAGTTGTTGACCTTGATGAATTGTTGTCGATTAGTGAGATATGATGTGAACCAGGTGAGGGCGGTGCCGGTGATGTTAATGGAGGATTGAAGGCGGGACAGGAGGATGGAGTGATTGATTGTGTCAAATGCTGCAGAGAGGTCGAGAAGAATGAGGATGGTGACTTGTCCAGAGTCTGAGGAGAGGAGGAGATCATTGGTGACCTTGAGGAGAGCAGTTTCAGTGCTGTGATGAGAGCGGAATCCGGATTGAAAGGTTTCATACAGGTTGTTGGAGGTGAGGTGAGTTTTCAACTGGGCAGCGACGACACGTTCTAATGTTTTGGATATGAAGGGGAGATTGGAGATGGGCCGGAAGTTGTGAGGGGAGGTTGGATCCAAACCAGGTTTTTTGAGGATGGGGGAGACAGAGGCGAGCTTGAGGGGTGAGGGGACACAGCCAGTACTGAGGGAAGTGTTGATGATGTTAGAGATGAGGGGGGCGATAACAGGGAGGCAGTTTTTGAGGAGGGCAGTGGGGATGGGGTCCAGGCAGGATGTGGAGTTTTTAGTTCCAGTGATGAATTTGGGCAGGTCCAGGGGGGAAACGGGCGAGAAGTGGGCCAGGGGGGGAAAGTTCAGAGGGTTTGGTGGAGGAGAGGGGGGATCAAGTGAAGTGGGAGAGGTGACAAGGCTGCTGTGGATGGAGATGATTTTGTTATGAAAAAAAGAGAGGAATAGGTTGCATTTGTCAGTGGTGAACGAGTTTGAGACTGTGTCCGGGGGGGCAAGGAGTTTATTGACAGTTGAGAAGAGGGATTTGGGGTTGTTGGAGCTGGTATTGATCAGGTCAGAGTAGAAAGTGGACCGTGCAGATTTCAGGGCGTCTTTGTATTGTTGGAGGAAGTCGGAGTAGGCTTGGCGGTGAACTGTCAGGTTTGTTTTCTTGACAAGACGTTCTAGCTGTCGTTTATGGGCTTTCATGAGGTGGAGTTCAGGGGTGTACCATGGAGCAGAGTGGGAGAAAGTAACTAATTTGGATTTGAGGGGAGCAAGCTGATCAAGACAGGAAGAGAGAGTATGATTGTAGTGGTTGATGAGGTCAGTGGGGTTATTGATTGACGGGGGAGGGGAGACGGACAATGCAGTGGTCAGTGAGGCGGAGAATACAGAGGGGGAGAGTGATCTGGTGTTTCTAAAAAAGATTGTCCGTTTTTCCTTGGGCAGGGGGGTGGGGAGGCTGATGTCCATAGTTATTGCTAGGTGGTCAGAGATGGAGAGATGACAGCTGGAGATATTTAGGACTGTAAGACCAGAGGAGCAAACCAGATCGAGGATGTGTCCATGGTTGTGGGTGGGGAAATTGACATGCTGGGTGAGGTTGAGTGATTGTAGGAGATCTAGGAAGTCAGAGGCAGATTTACTGTGAAGGTTGTCCATGTGAAAGTTGAAGTCACCAAGGATGAGGACTGACGGAGATGTAGCTAATAGCTGGGTGGCAAAGTGGGAAAAGTCAGGGAGAAATGAGGGGTTTGGTTTAGGTGGGCGGTAAATGATAGCAGTGACCATTGGGGTGGGACCGGGTGATTTAAAAACAAGGTGTTCAAAGGAGGGGGAGGCAGGGATGGAAAGTGGGGTGGTTGTGAAGACCTGTTTGTGGATGACTGCGATGCCGCCTCCTCGACCTTCTGGGCGGGGTGAGTTGAGGTACGTGTATCCGGAGGGGGTGGCTTGGTTGAGTGGGTAGAAGTCCAGTGGTTTGTGCCATGTTTCGGTTAGACAGAGGAAGTCCAGTTTATTGTCCAGGATGAATAATTGTAGAATGGGGCCTTTGCTGGTGACGGAGCGGGTGTTGAAGAGGGCAAAGTTCAGGTGAAGTGTGGATGTGTGATTAGGGGAGGGCTTCTGGGGACAAGGCTGTGAGGTCCGTGGAAGTGGGCGAAGGTTAGCAAAATGGCAGTTTCTGAGGGAGGGCTGCCGAGGTTGTCTGAAGCTGATGATGGTGGGGATTTGGCAGCTTGTTGAATTCTGGTACTGCGGGGGTGACGGGCAAGGGGAGCCAGAGGGGGGAGGCAGTGGGTGTGCTGGAGGGGAAAATGGGGGGAGTTCCAGGTGGGGACAGAGGGGGGCGCTGTAGCTGGGAGGCGGTTCAGTGGAGCGTGAAGAAGAGATGGATGTAAACACTGGCACTAGTCAGTCTGAAGTGTGGACGGTGTATTGGATATTTGAGATTAAAAGTGATCTGCCGGACCTGTTTGGATGGATGCCATCACTGTTAAAATATTCTGGCCTGTTCCAGAAACAGTTAAAATTGTCAATAAAGTTAATTCTGCTGGCACGGCAGAACGAGCTAATCCAGGTGTTCAGGCTGAGCAGTCTGCTGAAGCGCTCAGAGTTGTTGTTTACCGTTGGTAGGGGCCCGCTAATAAAAATAGACTTTCCGCAGTCTTTCAGTAAGTCCGTCAGATTTAGAAAATCACGTTTTGTCTGCTCAGACTGGGGGCGCGCTGTGTCGTTGCAGCCGACGTGAAGGATAATGCGGTGTACAGAGGAGGGGAGTGAGCGGAGAACGGAAGGAATTTTAACAGCGATGTCTGCAGCTGTAGCACCGGGGAATGACAGTGTGATAGCGTTAAAGAACCTGATGCCTCTCATGATACTGTCGCCAATGATGAGCGTAGAGGGGGCGAAGAGTGGGGCAAGTGGTGGACGGGAGGTTGTGAACTTACGGGAGAGGTGGCGTGGAGGGCTTCCGGCTGAGGTTGCGTCGGGGCTGGTGTGCAGAGGAGCCGCCGCGGGTGCTAGCTGTCCCTGTGGCTCGGTGTCGGTAAGGGTGGAGGTGATGGTGGAGCGATGGAAACGCGGCGATGAGGAGTCTACAAACTCGGGTTGTAGACAGCTGCCATGATGGTCCAAGTCTTTGCCGACGGACCCGGCGGAGTGGCGGCGAACCGCGTCCCGCAGCAGACGTCGTCGGGAGGTTGCGGAGGATATCCGGGTTTGGGACCGCTGGATTTGTTGCTCTCCGGAGGAGGACCGAGTGCTGCCGGTCGCCCGCGGAGGGGAGACCCTGCCGGTGGAGCCAGGCTGAGCCCGGGGGCCACCGCACGTTTGCGCGGAGGTGGTCTTTGCGCCGGCGTCCAGCGGCGACCGGGAAGTAGCCGCCCCCGATGAGGAGGCCGGCCGATCCGCAGCGTTGGACGTCGGGGGGTCCAGAGCCTTTGGCGGTCCGTCGTCTGTTCGGATGGGAGCCGCAGAGGCTCCGGCAGCTGGCGGGTTGGAGGAAGAGGAGGCGTCGCCGCCGATCAGCGTCGCCGCCGGGTTGGCGGGCCGGGGCTTGGCCGGTAGGGACAGAGCCGCAAAGCTGATGAGATTTGGTCGGGCCGGGGAGACGGTGTGGTCGTTGCGGCTGCTTTTGCCACGAATGACGACCTCGGACCAGGATGGATGTCGGTTCGGGGTTGAACAGGACGAGGGCCGGGGGCTGACGGGGACCCACGGGAGGGTGTCATGGAGGGAGGACTGGACTGAAGCGAGGTAGCGGGATTGCTTGCAGGCGACGTTCATGTAAGAGGTGAGTATATCTGATTTGATTTTTAGCTCCTCAGTTAGACGACGGATGTCAGCCTTCAGGCGGATGATGGTTGTGTTGGCTGCATCTAGTTCAGAGGTGTGGGGGGGGGCAGACAAGGAAGTGGTGTCCGGTGAAGAGTCCCTGGCTGTGTCCGCCATGTCCCTGGCTTCCGAAAACTAAACAGTGAACTAGGATTGTTACTGTGGTGCTATAAAGCCCTTATCTGCTGCTGTTTGCATCCAAACACTGTAACACTGTAACACACCGACGTGTTGAGCCACCGCAGCTAGTTAGCCGCTGCTGATAGCACTGTCCGTTAGCAGTTAGCTGCGGTTAGCCTCTGACCGGCGAAGTCTGAAAGTTCTTTACAAGGTGGTTTACGCTCAAAGTCTTTTCATCAGAAGGTGTAGCTTTGTATAAAAATAAAAATCTGTCAAAAGTCTGTCACGGCAGGACAAGGAGTTTGTCTCGCTGCGACTAATAATAATGTGGGAGCGGGAGGCCGACAAAACACGTCCTTCAGTCAGCCGTCATCACAAATATATGTACTACTGCAGATATTACTACCACTGATAGTACTACTGCAGATATTATTCTTACTGATACTGCAACTACTACTGGTACTACTGCTGTAGATACTTTTACTACAGTTGGTAGTACTGCAGATATGACTGTGACTGATACTCTGACTAGTAGTGATACTACTAGTGCAGATACTACTACTGTGAACACGTCATTAAAAACCCCGCTGATGATGCTGTGGTGGAGATTCACTTCGATTTGTTCACAGACGCTGATTTTGAGGAGATCTGTCACCGTGGTTACAATAAAAGCAGACAGGAAGTTGTTTGAATTTTCACGGTGTTGAATTCCCCTACAGTTCCGCAGTAACACCATCAGAAAAACAAATCTGTGATTCAGAGAAACCCTCTAAGTCCTGAAGGAAACTCAGAGAAACCCTCTAATCCAGCAGTAACCTCAGCAGAAAGGAGGAGCTGCTCAGAAATGCAGCTGAACGTCTCAGTCCCACCTTGCAGACCTTCCTAGATCCATCTGCTCTGCTGGACCCACCTCTGGGTCTGGACCACTAACCCCGGCTGGTTGACCAGTCAGTTAAACGCCATGGGAGTTCCCGTCTAACAGTTCTACTTCCTGGTAGATTCTTGGGTCAACCACCAGCATCAAGTCCAGGTCCTTTCAGAGTCCTCTTCCCTGGACCAGAGTCTTCAGTCCCAGCTGGGTCCGACCGGATCTGGTCTAACCCTCTGGAGGTACCTGTACCTTCAGACCACCTTCAGACTCTGTTATGGACTCTGATCCATCCCAGCTCAGTTTTTGATTTTCCATTAGAGGGGGGTTCTTTCATGGTTCCTGGTTTCTGGTTCTGCGATACGTTCCTGAGTGTTTTCCTTTCATTTGTGTGGGTTCCTGACCTTTTCACTTACTTCTGGTTTATGGTGAAATTGAATTTCCCAGCGCGTCACTTGTGTTTTTACTTCTGTTCTATTTCTCTTTTCCCTGTGTCTTGTCTCCTAATTAGTTTCCCGTGTAAACGTAGTCCTGTGTTTTTGGTTCTCCCCAGCTCGGCCTGTTCTGTCCGTCTGCCTGGTCTTCTCCGGTATGATCTCCGGTTCTCCTACGTGTTCCAGCCCGTCTATCCCTGTTGCTCCTCATGTTTACCAGGTTTGCGTTTGGGACGTTTGGTTCTTTCAGTTTTGTGTTTGGATTAGGGACCTTTCTAAGATTTATCTGAACTTTTAGTTTAGTATTCTTCTGAATATTCAGCCACTTCCTGTTAGCTCCCTGTCCTTATAACACTGCTAACTGTTTCTTTGATTAAAGATTATGTGTAGTTTCACCAACCCACTCGATGTGTTGTGCTTTATTCCTGCCCTGCTAGTACTGACACAAAAGTCCTTTAATCTCACAATAAACTCAAGAAAAGTCTTTTAATCCAACAATAAACTCAGCAAAAGTCCTTTAATCTCATAATAAACTTAATACAAATCCTTTAATCTCACAGTAAACTTCATAAAAGTCCTTTAATCTCACAATAAACTTAATAAAAGTCCTTTAATCTCACAGTAAACTTAATAAAAGTCCTTTAATCTCACAGTAAACTTAATAAAAGTCCTTTAATCTCACAGTAAACTTAATAAAAGTCCTGTCTCAGATCAGGGGTTGTCATGTAAATTCTCTGCAGCTGCGTCGCTGATCGTTTAACTTCTGCTTTGACTCGTCACTTTGTGGTTTAACGGAAAGAAGGTAATAAAAGCAGCAAACTGAGAGACGCTGCAGAGACAAAGAGACACTTGATGGTGAGTCCACACATCTGTCTGTCTGTCTGTCTGTCTGTCTGTCTGTCTGTCTGTTATTAATTAAATTCATTAATTGATTATTAATTCAAGCAGAAACACAGGATTTGCACAGTTCCACTGTAATTTCTAAACATTTTGAAATTCATTTTCCTTTCCATACGTGAACATCTCAGTTTAAATCTCAGGTTTGCTGTTGGTCACTTTGTGGCTCTACAGAAACCTGTGATGTGCTGCATCTTTATTGCTGCTTCCACCACAAACGTATCGCATAAAACCCGTTAATGGTGGAGAGGAACTCCGGTTCTGGCTGCTGGGTCAGTCCTGGTCTCTTCACACTTTATTTGTTATTTGGGACCTGAACTAAGTTTTGTAAAATATCTTGGTGGATTTTAGAGAATGTCGTCTGTTTTCAGACCTGAGAAGTTTTGTATTTTCAGCCTAAATAAAAACTTTAAAGGCTCGGTACAGGAGTTTAAAAACATACCGACCCAGGAACAACAAAGAGTTTGAAATGTGAAGAGAAGGAAAAGAAAGTGTTTTATTGTGGTGACACTTTGAATGTTTGACTTTAGTTTTTAATCTGCTGCTGAACTGATTAATGCTGATTAAAACTGTGCTGTTGAAGTGATGAGCAGAAAGTAAAAGTGCTAAAACCACAGAGTACTGCAGTAGTACTTTACAGCTGGAGTTGATTTACTCACTTAGTGCTGCAGCTCACTGAACCAATCAATAATCAATAATGATCAATGTGCAGCACAGAATAACAGCTCAGTACTGCAGTATTTATTGAACTGCCCTTTTACTGTGGTACTGTGATAAATATACTTTAATATACTTTGAATGAAAACAACATGAGAAGTTCAGTTTTTAAGGCGACGAAAACAAAGTGTAGGGAAGTGATGCAACCCGATGACACGAGTCTGAAGCACGAAGCCAGACATGTGAGGAGCAGGAGGAGGAGTCACATCTTCTCATCTTCTCTTCACTTCTGTCAAACAGTTGGGCTGCATTTTCACAATTTCACATTTTCCAGCCTGAGATTTTTTATATTATCGCTATTTAAATAATTTGAAGCGGTTTTAAAGGTTCAGTGCCTCCATAAATAAAACTTCCACAGAACAGATCAGAATGATTGGATGGATCCAGCCAGCTCATTTAAAATGAAAGAAAGTGCAACATTTTCCAACCAGGGTGGATGGAAGGATTCATGTTTCCACTAAAATACAGACTGCTCACTGTTTGGGTCAGAACATTTACTAAAACCAGCCTCATTTGGTGTTAAATTTAACATGAAGACAACGTGAAGCAGCTTATAACTCCAATAACACCAACATCTAGGGTTCTATGAACATCTAGACCTCTATGAACATCTAGACCCCTATGAACATCTAGACCTCTATGAACATCTAGACCCCTATGAACAGCTAGACCCCTATGAACATCTAGACCTCTATGAACATCTAGACCTCTATGAACATCTAGACCTCTATGAACATCTAGACCTCTATGAACACCTAGAGCTCTATGAACATCTAGACCCCTATGAACATCTAGACCTCTATGAACATCTAGACCTCTATGAACTCCAGGTTCTGGTTTCTACCAGTGAGTCCACATCAACATTTAGTCCAAACATCTAAAAACTGGAACCTTGCCTGGTTAAACTTTAACACATCAGATTCTACTGATGTTAGAGCCTCAACAGTTGGAGAAATGTGGACCAAAGACTGTATTTTAGTAGAAATATGGATCCATCTATAAATAAACACTAACAGGAACTTGATGGAGACACTAGACCAGCCTGGTGTAAAAAATGTTGCCCTTTCTTCCATCTTCAGGGTCCAATCATTAAAATGTGTCCTCTGCTGGATCCATTCAATCATTTGGAAACTATTCTGGCTGATGGAGTGTTATTCTGGAGATACTGAACCTTTAAAATGGCTTCACAGGTGAGATGGTCTGATTTCCACCTGTTGGTCTGAACTGGTCTATGTTTGTGTATTTTAGCTCACTGAATGACCTCATGGATGACATCATGACCACCACAGATGACATCATAACTGCACTGACAACAGAGGTAACAAATAAGGATGATTGATTATTTATCAGAACAGTGTGTAGGTGTGCCCCAGTGTACTCAGGTGTGTCTTGTCTCTCTGTCAGGATCCTTTGTCCTTCAGCCCTTCACCCTCCGAGGATGCTGACTATGACATTCCGGACCTGATGTGCGACCGGTCCTCGGTGCGGGAGTTCAGGAGTCACTATGAGCCGCCGCTCTTCTGGATGATCGCCATCGTGGGCGGAGTTGGGAACTTGCTGGTGGTTTGGATCTACCTGCACGTCCGGCGGCGGCTGAAGACGATGACAGACATGTACCTCCTGAACCTGGCGGTGGCCGACCTTCTGTTCCTGGTCACACTGCCGCTGTGGGCAGCCGAGGCGTCACACGGTTGGATCTTCGGCACCGTCCTCTGCAAGCTGAACTCCGCCCTCTACAAAGTGAACCTGTTCAGCAGCATGCTACTGCTCACCTGCATCAGCGTTGACCGCTACATCGTCATCGTGCAGAGCACTGCGGCGCACAACTCCAAGGTGGAACGCCTCCGCTGCAGCCGGCTGGTGTGTGCGGCGGTGTGGCTGCTGGCGCTGCTGCTGACCATGCCTGAGCTGGTGTTCGCCGCCCCGGCCAAGGTGGACTCCCAGGAATACTGCCGGATGGTGTTCCCGACTAACGTGGGGAACCGCACCAAGATCCTGGTGCTGTCGCTGCAGGTGAGTGTGGGCTTCTGCCTGCCCTTCATTGTCATGGCCTTCTGCTACAGCGTCATCATCGCCACGCTACTCAAGACCCGCAACTTCCAGAAGCACAAGGCCATGCGGGTGGTCCTGGCCGTGGTGGTGGTGTTTGTCGTGTCGCAGCTGCCCTACAACGGCATGCTGGTGATGGAGGCCATGCAGGCCACCAACATGACCGTGACGAACTGCGAGGAGGTGAAGGCCTTGGACAAGGCCGGCCAGGTGCTGAAGAGTCTGGCCTATGTGCACGCCTGCCTCAACCCTTTCCTCTACGTCTTCGTGGGCGTGCGCTTCCGCAAAGACGTGCTGCAGCTGCTGCAGCTGCTGCTGCGCTGCTGCCGGCCGCTGGCCATCAAGAGTCACCCGAGCAAGAGCAGCCGTAGTCCGCTTAGCTCCACCAGAGCCTCGGTGATGTCCGACAGCGACACCTCGCAGGGCCTGTCGCTGTAGATACCAGCGTCTCCACTTCCTGTTTGAAGTTTCCTGCAACTCATTGATCTTTCAGAAGCTTATTCAACATGTGCTGCTTCTTTTCAACATTCCTGTACAGCTCAACAAGTTCCAGCACAGTTTAACCCTTAGAAAGATTCATTCCCTTTAAGGCTTCAGTGGGTTATTAACAGCTGCTGCATGTTTCATGTGCAACTTAACGGGAGAGTCAAGAAACCCTTAAAGTCCACTCCTACTTCAAATTAAGGTGTTCTTATGGAGTTTTTCAAAATAAGGGCCACATGGATAGGAAAGTTTTCAGAGCAAATTAAACAGTTTTTAAGGATGTTTTCTAGTCAGCAATCAAAGAAATAACCATGAAAGTTTTTGAACAAGGATTTATCTGCTTCATGTCAACTCTGTTTACAAGGACACATTTTCAGTACCTTCTTTTATTTCTCAGGATTTTTTGAGGACTTTATTAAGATTTTTCCATGATTCTCTCTGGACTTTGAAATTTGTTCTTCAAGACTTTTCCATCAGTCTCTGAGGATTTTTCTGGGACTCTATCTGGACATTTCTAGACATTTCTAGATATCTTTCCAGGACTTTTTCTGATTTCAAGAGTTTGGGGGGATTTTTTTAAGACTTTACAGGAATTCCCCAAAATCTCTCCAGGACTTTTACATTTATCTCTCTGGAACTTTCCAGAACATTCTCAGGACTTTCCTGTACAGTGAATGTAAAGCTCTTTTAATGCACATAGAGTGTGATTTCTAGCTGCTGTAACTAGAGACCTGGTGGTCGTGTGTGTTTCTGTCGCTATTCATTGTGTTGCATCATCAGGTTTGAACAGGATCACATGACGAATTAAACTGAGCCGAGACTGTGATCCATGTCACTGTTTGCCTCCGTTATGGTACCAGCATCAATGCTAAGAGGCTAACACATGCTAACAGATGCTAACAGGTCCTCAGTCTCTGGATGTTTTCTGATGCTGTAAATAGTTTGACCCTGTATCTGTGTGTTCAGTCATAAGGAATAAAGTGAGTAAATGTGTTCACAGAGTGTTTTTATGTTCAGTGTTTGCGTGTTCACAGTGTTTGTGTGTTCAGAGTGTTTGCGTGTTCACAGTGTTTGCGTGTTCACAGTGTTTGCATGTTCACAGGGTTGTGTGTTCACAGTGTTTGCGTGTTCACAGTGTTGCATGTTCACAGAGTGTTTGCGTGTTCACAGAGTGTTTGCGTGTTCACAGAGTGTTTGCGTGTTCACAGTGTTTGCGTGTTCAGTGTTTGCGTGTTCACAGTGTTTGCGTGTTCACAGTGTTTGCGTGTTCAGTGTTTGCGTGTTCACAGCGTTTGTGTGTTCACAGAGTGTTTGCATGTTCACAGTGTTTGCGTGTTCACAGTGTTGCATGTTCACAGAGTGTTTGCGTGTTCACAGAGTGTTTGCGTGTTCACAGAGTGTTTGCGTGTTCAAAGTGTTTGCGTGTTCAGTGTTTGCGTGTTCACAGTGTTTGTGTGTTCAGTGTTTGCGTGTTCACAGCATTTGTGTGTTCACAGAGTGTTTGCATGTTCACAGTGTTTGCGTGTTCACAGTGTTTGCGTGTTCACAGAGTGTTTGCATGTTCACGGTGTTTGTGTGTTCACAAAGTGTTTGCGTGTTCAATGTTGTGTGTGCTGCAGGAGGAAGTCGATCAAACACCGTCACACTCTCTTCACATCCTTCCTCGTGTCTCATCCTGTTTGTGTTTTCACTGAATTCTGTTAAATCATCTGAAACCTGAAGAAAAAACTAAAACCTCTAAGCTCATTAATTATTGATGAGACACTGCAGATTTATCAGCTGATCCAATAAATCATAATGTCACCTGTGAATAAATTACATTTACAGTCATTTTCATTAAAAATGACAGCTGCTCCCTGTCTTTGATTCTGCAAACACGCTTCTGGGATAATAAACATCTGGAATGAACGCTGACCGCTGCACCGTTAAAAACAAGACAAAGATGACCCAGCCACATAAAAAGAATTCATTTACAGGCCTGCCAGGACCTGCTGCTGAGGAACACTGATGTGTTCCTCAGCAGCAGGTGCTGATGTGAATCACTGGTATGAATAACCATGAGGGGAAAAATTAAAGATTGTATTCAACATTAAAAAACAAGTTTGTGCAAAAAATCCAATGTAAAATGCATCTTAAAGAGCATTTCCTGCTTCAGAGACAGAGGTTTTGCACAAATATCAACCAAACTGTCAAAATGAAACCTATTTAAAGAGGTTAGTCCTCATATTGTGATTTCATCAGCACCCCAGAGTCTTCCTCGTCCGACCCACAGAAAACCTACCCAGGAATTAGTCTGATCCTCAGATCCTGTGTGACAAAACCATATTTATTCCAGATCAGGAACAGATACAGGATGAACTTATTATGCAGAACGCAAAAATACAGAAAGACACATTCAATAACATTCAGTTTATAAAACTGATGTTCAGTGTTTGGTGTCCATCAAACATATCATCTAGTCTCATGGACATAAAGCTCCATCCTGGTCTCCTCAGACCAAAGAACCTTCTTCCAGGTGTCTTCAGAGTCTCCACATGTCTTCTGGTGAACTCTAGTCCAGATTTAATTGGAGCTTTTTCCATCAGAGTCTTTCTCTTTGTCTCCATAAAGCTTTGACTGGTGAAGAACAGACAACAGTTGTTGGATGAACAATCTGAAGTTGGAACTCCTTCAGAGGAGTCATAGGAGTCTTGATGGCCTCCCTCTCTAGTGTCTCCTTCAAAATAAAACAATAAAATAATTTGATTCCCAGAGTACGAGAAACAACAATTATTTTAGGGTAATGGTCTTAAAAGAAAAATGTTTTGATATTTTTATTGGAACTAACAGAGATCAGCATGAAATATCTTCAGCTGATTCCTGATACTACAGCTTTTCTCATATTCTATGTTACATATGAAGATGTGGAATTATCTGGTTAAGTTAGTTTGAGTGAAATAAACGGTGAATAGTTTATTTTGGAAGTTCTGTTTCCACCACGCTGAAAGAACACGTGATTTGTCCAAACTGAGATCATGAAAACATGTTTTCCTGCAGTGACGGTTGACGTCAGACTGACGGCAGAAAGAAGAAGTTGACCTCCGTCTGTCTGTGGTTTGATATTTTCTGCAGGTCATCTGCACCGAGGCAAACAATGTGACAGAAGGAGAAGTGAAACTCAGCAACACACAATGATCAAACCAGAGCAGAGTATATACAGCTGTCAGACACAACACCTCAAACAGGACAGGACAGAAGACACGCAGGAGCTGGACACCTTCATGGACCAGCCAGAAACCAATTCAATTTTATTTATATAGCGTCAATTACAGTCAAATTGTCTTAAGACGCTTTACAGAACCCATATGCCTGTCTCTGCCAACATCTCCAACATGTCCAACTTCTCCAACATCTCCAACACGTCCAACACGTCCAACACATCCAACATGTCCAATGTCTCCAACACGTCCAACACATCCAACACATCCAACATGTCCAACATGTCGAACACATCCAACATGTTCAACACGTCCAGCATGTCCAACATGTCCAATATCTCCAACATGTCCAATATCTCCAACACGTCCAACATGTCCAACATATCCAACACGTCCAACATGTCCAACATATCCAACACATCCAACATGTCCAGCATCTCCAACACATCCAACATGTCCAACATCTCCAACACATCCAACACGTCCAACATGTCCAACATCTCCAAAACGTCCAACACATCCAACATCTCCAACACATCCAAGATGTCCAACACATTCAACATGTCCAGCATGTCCAACATGTCCAACACATCCAACATGTCCAAAATCTCAACACGTCCAACATCTCCAACACATCAGACATGTCCAACACATCCAACATCACCAACACGTCCAACATGTCTGAGATCTCCAACATCTCTAATATGTAAAACACATCCAACATCTCCATCTCAACATGTCCAACGCGTCCAGCATGTCCAACATCTCCAACACATCCAACATGTCCAACATCTCAAACACGTCCAACATCTCTAACATGTCCAGCACATCCAACATCTCCAACATCTCAACACATCCAACGTGTCCAACGTGTCCAACATCTCCAACACGTCCAACATGTCCAACACATCCAACAAGTCCAACATGTCCAGCATCTCCAACACGTCTAACATCTCCAACATGTCCAACACGTCCAGCATGTCCAATATCTCCAACACGTCCAACATATCTAAGCTCTCCAACATGTCCAACATATCTAAGCTCTCCAACACGTCCAACATGTCCAACACATCCAACTTATCCAACATGTCCAACATGTCCAAAGTCTCCAACATCTCCAACACGTCCAACACATCCAACATGTCCAACATCTCCAACACGTCCAACATCTCCAATATGTCCAACACGTCCAACATCTCCAACATGTCCAACACGTCCAACATCTCCAACATCTCCAACACGTCCAACATCTCCAACATGTCCAGCATCTCCAAAACGTCCAACACATCTAACATATTCAACATCTCCAACACATCCAACATGTCCAACACATTCAAAATGTCCAGCACGTCCAACCTGTCCAACACGTCCAACATGTCCAATATCTCAACACATCCAACATCTCCAACATGTGCAAGATATCCAACATCTCCAACACGTCCAACATGTCCGACATCTCCAACATGTCCAACATCTCTAACATGTCCAACACATCCAACATCTCCAACATCTCAACACGTCCAACGCGTCCAACATGTCCAACATTTCCAACACATCCAACATGTCCAACATCACCAACATGTCCAACATCTCTAACATGTCCAGCACATCCAACATCTCCAACATCTCAACACGTCCAACACGTCCAACATGTCCAACATCTCCAACACGTCCAATATGTCCAACACATCCAACATGTCCAACATGTCCAACATCTCAACACGTCCAACACATCCAACATATCCAATTCAATTCAGTTTTATTTATACAGCGCCAATTACAGTCAAATTGTCTCAAGACACTTCACAGAAGCCTTTCTCTGCCAACATCTCCAACATGTCCAACATGTCCAACACGTCCAACATCTCCAACATCTCCAACATGTCTAACATGTCCAGCATCTCCAACACGTCCAACATCTCCATGTCCAACATGTCCAACACGTCCATCTCCAACATGTCTAACATGTCCAGCATCTCCAACACGTCCAACATCTCCAACATGTCCAACATCTCAACATGTCCAATTCGTCCAACATGTCCAACATCTCCATGTCCAACACATCCAACATGTCCAACACATCCAGCATCTCCAACATGTCCAACACGTCCAACATGTCCAACACGTCCATCATCTCCAACACATCCAACATGTCCAACACGTCCAGCATCTCCAACACATCCAACATGTCCAACACGTCCATCATCTCCAACACATCCAACATGTCCAACACGTCCAGCATCTCCAACACGTCCAACATGTCCAACACATCCAACATGTCCAACACATTCAACATCACCAACACGTCCAGCATCTCCAACACATCCAACATGTCGAACACATCCAACATGTCCAACACGTCCAACATCTCCATCACATCCAACACGTCCAACACGTCCAACATGTCCAACACATCCAACATCTCCAACATGTCCAACATGTATAAATGTCCAACATGTCCAACATGTCCAACATCTCCAACATGCCCACTGTGTCTCTCCTGTGTGGAGCAGCCATCTTGTCTTGCATTCTCTCCTCCCTCAGAACCAGGAGAACCTAAAACACATCCTGGGATTTTGGAGGAGCCCTGCTGGTATGGAGGGTTCCTGAAGGAACCTTTGATGGCTCATTCAGAGAAGATGTTGCTGTGAGTAGAGAACTAACTGTAACTGCTGCTTTATTTATTTATTTCATGTTAAACAGTCGTGTTCTTGTACCTGGCAGCACGTCCACATAAATAATAATAATAATAGATTGAATTATAAACAAATAGGTCCTGATTGTTAATAAAAGGTGAGCTATCAGTAAAACAATAGCTAATAAAACTAATAAATAGTTGAAAGTTATTAAAAGTTAGTAACTATTTAACCCTGTAAAACGAACTGTTGTAAAAATATATTATTTTTTAAAAAACATTTCATATATATATATATATATGTATACATATATATATACACATATATATATACATATATATATACATATATATATATACATATATATATATATATATATATATATATATATATATATATATATATATATATATATATATATATATATATATATATATCAGACATTGCTTTTGAACCGTGGTTCTGTTTCATGAGTTTATTTTTTAAAATAATTCTGTTAAACTACGGTTCAAAAGCAATGTCTGATTTTCATTGGGTAATTTACATAGAATTTTTATTTATTATTACTTTTGTCAGATTCAAATTATTTCTGTGACCATTGTGGGTTTTTCTTTCATTAACTGAGGGGTTACCAACAATTTTGTCCGTGTGTGTATATATATATATATATATATATATATATATATATATATATATATATATATATATATATATATATATATATATATATATATATATATATATATATATATAAATTTGTTGTTTTGCTCTTTTTTTCTATATTTGGGTCTTACAGGTTTAATAATCACCTGAATATTTTTAAATGTTTTTATTACTTTTTTATTTACCTTTTTCCCAGTAACTTAATGAATTTCTGTCAGCTCAGTGCTCATGAGTTCTGCTGATAATTAGAATAATTAGAGCTGAACGTGGTAGAGCTGCTCTGGTTCCTCAGGAAACCTTTTAGAAGTGAACAGATTCCTCCTCAGGTTCCTCCTCAGCATCGTGAAACGCTGAGCTGTTTCATCAGATGTTTGTTGAGCTGTTGTGAAACTGAGAGCTGCTCTAATGGCTGCAGGAGGAAAAAACCAGACATCAGCTGAGGTAAACTTTCTAACCGCTCCTGTGGGTGTCCACTTCCTGCTGAGATTCAACAACAGCAACCTGAACCAGAGTCTGATGTCTGTATCCATGGAAACATAGAAACAGCTGCTGGTGCTGCATTACCTGTTGCCATGGTGATGTCAGGATGCTGCTGTCATTCAGATAGAACTTTATTGTCTCTGGGTGTCAGAGTAATCTGATTACATGCAGTAACGGTCGGTACTCTGCAGGTCTGTGTTGGACTCTGCTGCAGGTCAGCTGACCACTGTGAGCTTCAGGACTCTTCCGGACGCCCCTCCCTGCTGATGCAGCTGAATCCGTGTTTCCATGAGGACAAAGCTTCGGCTCCCTGCAGCACAAACATCCAGAGAACAAAGGCGGCCGAGCTTCCAGAAGCCCGTCCTCCCATAAATCCCGGCCCTGAGCGGCTCTGAGCGGTTTGACACTGTGAGCCGCTGAGCGTCATGCCTCTGCCCCGACGCCGCTCATCCTTCCTGGGACAGCCGTCCTCCGAGCGTCCCGCCTCCTCCTGCGGGAGGATCGGAGCCTCCGGCACGGCCGCCCCCCGGGGCGTCTTCGTGGGCTCCGCCCCTCCGGCCTGCGGGGCCTCCAACCTGGGGACCCGGGTGTCCCGCAGGGCCCTGGGCATCAGCAGCGTGTTCCTGCAGGGGATGCGGAGCAGCGCCACGCCTGTTCTGCCCCGCGCCGGGGAGCGGGCGTCACCTCACGGAGCGGCAGCGGCCGGACTGAACAGCTGCCTGATGGAGTACCGGGACAAAGTAAGAGCCCTGGAGCAGCTGAACCAGCAGCTGGAGGAGCAGATCCGCCTCTGCCTGGACCGGAAGGCCTCCAGCGCCGGAGCCTGGGGACCCCTCCGCCAGGAGTGGGAGGACGTCTACAGACAGGTGAGACAGGGAGGACAGGTGAGACAGGGAGGACAGGTAAGACAGGGAGGACACAGAGGACAGGTGAGACAGGGAGGACAGGTAAGACAGGGAGGACACAGAGGACAGGTGAGACAGGGAGGACAAGAACGACAGGTGAGACAGGGAGGATGTTTGCTTCTGTCTTGACAGCCTTTGTGTTGCCATGGTTACCAGTTACCACCTGTGATGTTAAATCTTGTGTTCTCTGTCCACCTGAAGTGTCTCCATGGCAACAACTGTGTGTGTGTGTGTGTGTGTGTGTGTGTGTGTGTGTGTGTGTGTGTGTGTCTGCTGCTCCCTGCTGGCTGCTCTCCTCTCAGTGCTGTGTTTTCCTACTCTCTGCAGGTCAGTGAAGCCATCCTGGACAACGCTCGGCTGATGCTGCAGACGGAGAACGTTCAGGCCAACGCCGAGGACTTCAAGGACAGGTCACTGATCAGTCTGATTATTGATCTGATTATTAATCTGATTATCGATCTGATTATTGATCTGATTATCGATCTGATAACAATCAATCAATCAGTCAATCAATTAGAGGAAATCCTCTGAAATCAATACAGGGAGAGCAAGTTAAGTTTAAACCTGGAAAGGAGGAGGTATAGTAGCTGTAGCTCCACCCACAGGAGGAGGTGTAGTAACTGTAGCTCCACCTACAGGTACGAGAACGAGCAGCCTTTCAGGAGGGCGGTGGAGGAGGAGATCAGCTCGCTGTACAAAGTGATCGATGAGGCAACCCTGACGAAGGCGGAGCTGGAGGAGCAGATGGAGAACATGCGGGCGGAGCTGCGTAGCTTGGAGCAGAACCATGAGCAGGTTCTACCTGGAACCAGCCTTTAAGCTGCTGCTGAGCTAATGATCCTTAATGAACATGTTCCATTAAAACCAGCAGAATTATTCTCTAATGTCACACAGACCAGATCCTTTAACACTGTTCAGGTTTTACTGCATTTAAAAGTTTTTTTAGATTCAATGGTTTAAAGTGGAAATTTATATAAAAGTAAAAACTGAGTTCTTCTAAATCAATGAGTTTAAATCTTAATCATTGAACTCGTCAGAATATTGTGAATTGATGTCATTCTGAAGTCAGGTCATCCTTTAATGACTGGCATCAGGTAGCGTCATGTGACCTGACCACTTCCTGTCTGTGCAGGATGTGCGAGTCCTCTACAGCCAGATGGCGGGTCGAGAGGTGGATGAACCCGATGCTCCCATAGAAACCAGTCTGGACCAGATCCTGGCCTATATCAGGAGCCACTGGGAGAAGGTGACGGAGAGGAACCGGGCCGAGACAGACAGCTACCTGGAGTGTAAGGTGAGGACGTTCACCTGGACAGGTGTCCTCGCAGGTGCTCCTGCAGCGGGTCTGACCTGTGCTGTTCTCCTGCAGGAGGCGCACTGTGTGAGCAGCAGGCTGAGTCCTGAGGAGGAGCAGGTGGAGGCACTGAAGGCCGAATGCAATGACACCGGCTGCAAGATCCAGAGCCTGCAGGCCGAGACCGAGTCCATTCGAGCACTGGTGAGACACCACAACCCGTCCATGACCCGATCGGTCCACCCGTGACCCGATCGGTCCGTCCATGACCCGATCAGTCCTTCAATAACCTGACCGGTCCATCCATGACCCAATCGGTCCGTCCATGACCCAATCAGTCCTTCAATAACCTGACCGGTCCATCCATGACCCAATCGGTCCGTCCATGAACCGATCGGTCCATCCATGACCCGATCAGTCCTTCAATAACCTGACCGGTCTGTCCATGACTCGACTGGTCCTTCAATAACCCAATCGGTCCATCCATGACCCAATCGGTCCACCCATGACCCGATTGGTCTAGCCATGACTCGATCGGTCCATCAGTAACCCGATCGGTCCATCCATGACCCGATTGGTCTATCCATGACCCGATTGGTCTATCCATGACCCGATTGGTCCTTCAATAACTTGATCAGTCCGTTCATGACCCAATCGGGTTATCGATCAATAACCCGATCGACCAGGCCCATCCATCGATGACTTGATCGACTCGGTTGTTGTCTAACCTCACACCTGTCTCCCTGCAGAAACGTGGTCTGGAGAACTCGCTGAGCGACGCCCGCCACTGGCACGACATGGAGCTGCAGAACCTGGGCTCAGTGGTCTCCAAGCTGGAGGCGGAGCTCGGAGACGTCCGTGGGGAGATCGAACAGCAGCGCCGTGACTACGACACGTTGCTAGGCAACAAGCAGCGCCTGGAGCAGGAGATCGGCATGTACCACGGTATCCTGGATGGAGAGGAGAACCGGTTCCAGCCCGCCGAGATGCCGTGAGTCACAGAGGAACACAGACAAAATGGAGAACATAGAGAACATACAGTCATGGAGGAAATAATCAGACTACCCTTGTTTTCTTCAATTTCTTGTTCATTTTAATGCCTGGTCCCACTAAAGGTTCATTTGTTTGGACAAACCTAATGATAACAACAAAAATATCTGATCAGAGTCTAATTTCAGAGTTGATATCAGACATTTTCCATGGTTTTCTTGATAATAACCAGAATTCCTTCAGTTCTTCCATCAGTAGCTATGGCATCGTTCTGCCAAAAACAGCTTTTAGGATTCCATGTTTTCTTTTCTGTCTGTTTTAGTCCCATGATCCACACAGGAGTTAGTACTGATTCATAACCATTGTTTCTGATGACTGCATCCATGCGTCTTGGCTGTTCTCCACCAGCTTCTGACATTGTTCTGCTGTCACAGCAGCACATTCCTGTTGTACTAATTCTAAGTGATCTGCTTTGTTTTTGGGTTTGTGATTCTACATTTAGCATCTGATGGTTTTCCACAAGTTTTCAGTTGGATTTAGATCTGGTGATTGAGCAGCCAAGGCATGGTTCCAATGTTCTGGTTCTCCATCCAGGCTTTAACTGACCTTGTCTTGTTGGAAAATCCAGTCATTGGAGGCAGGAAAGAGTTTTCCAGCTGATGGAAGAAGACTGTTTTCTAGAGTATCCCCAAACATGACCTGGTTCATTCACCCTGTTCCACCCAGACTGAAACTACCACAGATGGTCACTGATCCACCCCCATGTTTTACTGTAGGAGCAGACAGTCTGGTTTGTAGCTTCTCCAGGCTTCCTCCTAACCAGTAAGTTGGCTGGAGTGGGCATCAACTGAAAATTGGATTCATCCCTGAAGAGAACCTCAGTCCAATCATCAACAGTCCAATCCTGGTGATCCCAGCAAAGAGTAACCAGCTTTCCTCTGCCTTTCCTTGATGAAGGGCTTCTTCCTGCCCTGTGTGACTTCAGACCAGCTTCAACAAGTCACTTTTCCAACAAGTCCCATTTCTCCACAGTGTCCACTCATTTTTAAGGTCCCTGGAGGTCTGAGGACGATTCGTGACACAGGAACGGATGAGTGACGGTCACCTGATGAGTAGAAAGATGTTTCCTGACCAGCTTGCAGTTTGGTAGAACAGTGCTGGGCTCGTTTTTTCTTGGTGTAATGAACGACTGTCTGGGAGATCTTCAGTTTTTTCGATGTCTGCCTTTGTGGCTTCACATAAGTCTTTAGTTTTAGGCGTTATGTGAGAGCTGACAGTTTCTGAGTTGTGCTATGGCTTGAATGTCAGGAGGAAACCACTCTGGGCCTTTGCATGTGCTGCTGATGACATGAAATGTCCTCTTATATACCATCAGTGGGCTGCCGCTGCAGAATGAATGTAGAGGAAACCCTGACCCTGGAATACAATGAAGCTGAAGCAGGTCAGATAGGACATAAAGTATTATGGAATCAGCTGCATTTAAAGTCCTGTTCATTGTATTCTTCAGGTAATAAACCTTTATTGGTACCAGGCGTTTAAAATGAACATGAAACTGAATAAAACAAGGGTGGTCTGATCATTGTTTCATAACTCTATAACAAGTCCACACAAACACCCTGCGATTGCTATGGAGTCAGATAGCCGATAAATGTTTAAATCCTGTGACGATGTTCTGGTAGACGATAAAATCTACTTTTTAAAATGTTAAATCCAGATGATAAAACCACTAAATGATCAGGTTCTCCACCAAACAGAACAAATTAAAGCAATAATCCACAGGAAGACGCAGCGCATCCAGATCATCAGACGGAGAAACTACAACAGAATCTGTTCAGAAGAAGAGAACATCAATAACAGAAACATGACATCATGTTCCTCTAACAGGAAGTAGAAATTAATGGTTCCACTTACCTGTCCAGGTGTTCAGGTCTGCACTCAGAGCCTGAGGGAGCTGCTCCAGGACCTCCTGGACCTCCAGGACCTTCAGGACAGTGATCCCAGTGGAGGATCAGAGCCAACTGAAGCCCAGCAGGCACTCTGTGATCTGGACCTGGTCCTGCTGGGTTCCACCTGTGAGGTGTGCAGGTGTGACAGACGCTAAGAACCTGCAGCTACCTGCTGATTGAGCTGCTTCATGTGAATGTGATGTTAGGGCCTCAGGTGGACCTGTTGCCAGAACACCGGAGGACTCTACCGGACCCAACTGGGGTTGTGGGTCCAGACTGGACCAGCCTGACCTCTGTTGGGTCGAGATTGTTTGTAATTATGTCAAGAAACCAAATAAAGATTTTAAAACAAAGGAAGTCCTGTTTATTTGTAGGATGTTCTGAAGATCTACAGATGTAGGAAATCTGATTAATCTCCAGGGCACCATGACAAAGACTCACGAGGAGGTTCATGACCTCCAACCAGAGCTCATGTGAGAATGTTCTTCCTACACCACCTTTTAATTGTAGGAGCTCCTATGATCCCCAGGACCACCAAGGTTCTGGATCAGAACCATAAAAAGTTTGAAGTGTCTTTCAGTTTACTGACAGGTAAAGGTGCATGAGGTCGTGGTGCGTTCAGGTGCAGTCTGTTCACAGAAGCATTAGGAGACGCTTAAATTCTGCTGCGACCATAAAAAGATGAACTCATGAACGTATAAATATGGAAAATATTTACATCTGAAACATGGAGAACACGTTCCGGAGGAGCTGAAAGGTTTTCTGTCTCAGCTGTTCCTCTATTGATCAGTGATCAGTCAGAATGAAAATAGAAACAGACATTATTAACCTGAAAATTTCCTCTTTAATGATCCACAAGGAAATGAAACAAAGAGCTCAATCATAAATTAATCAATAAAAATAAAGATCAGCCGTGATGAAGCTGAGTCGGAGGCTGAGGAGCACCCATCAGTAACCCCATCTCTTCTTGTCCACTGAGAAGCTCCCGGAGCTTTCAGCCGCAGGTCACATGATGCTGACTGAACCGTCTTCATGGCAACCATGACGTCCAGCTGAAAGCTCAGGAGAGGGTTCCAATCAATGAAAAACCAATCAGGTCATTATTGACAAACTGATCTTCAGCCTGTAAAACCATCATGAAGCTCTGCAGACCGAAGTCACAGTGAGTGCCAGTGTTCACCATCAGAGGAGCGGAAGGTCACGTTCCTGAAGAAACAGCAGCGAAAACATCTGCATGTTCTAAAACATCTGCACGTTCTAAAATAACTCCATGTTCTCACACACCAACCAGCAGGAAATATAGAAGAACAAAATGAAACCTTATATCATTCTTCCATCATCATCATCCATCCTCCGTCCATCCATCCATCATCATCCATCCATCATCATCCTTCCATCATCATCCATCCATCATCCATCATCATCCATCCTCCATCCATCCATCATCATCATCCATCCATCATCCTTCCATCATCCATCCATCATCATCCATCCATCATCATCATCCATCATCATCCTTCCATCATCATCCATCCATCATCCATCATCATCATCCATCATCATCATCCATCCATCATCATCCTTCCATCATCCATCCATCATCATCCTTCCATCATCATCATCATCATCCATCCTCCATCCATGCATCATCATCATCCATCCATCATCATCCTTCCATCATCATCACCCATCATCATCCATCCATCCATCCTCCATCCATCATCATCCTTCATCATCTTCCATCCATCATCATCCATCCATCCATCCATCCATCATCCATCTATCATTATTATCATCATCCATCATCATCCATCCATCCATCCTCATCCATCCACCATCATCATCCATCCATCCATCCACATCATCATCATCCATCCATCATCATCCATCCATCATCATCATATATATATATATATATATATATATATATATATATATATATATATATATATATATATATATATATATATATATATAAAATCACTTTCCATGTTAGTTGTACTTTGCATGTATCATTTGTCTTATCATGCATGTATCAAATTGTGTGTTTTATGGTCCTTGCCCCCCACCCCACCCCTCTATCTCTACCTCTACCTCTCTACCTCTTCTGTCCCTCTCAACCCACCCAGCCAGCAGCAGATGGTTCCCCCACATTAGAGCCGGGTTCTGCTCGAGGTTTTTTTCCTGTTAAAAGGGTGTTTTCCTGCCACTGTCTCCTTAGGGCTGCTCTGGGGGTTCAGGCATATGGGTTCTGTAAAGCGTCTCGAGACAATTTGACTGTAATTGGCGCTATATAAATAAAATTGAATTGAATCATCCATCCATCATCATCATCCATCATCATCCATCCATATGATCTAAAGTGAGGAACTTAAAGGTTTTAAAGGTTCATTCCTCCCAAAATGCTCCATTCTCTCTAAACAGTTCAGTTTTTTTTCCTGTTAAAACATTTTTTTTTGTTCTGTTTGCTGCCCTTTGAAACGGTCTCAATATTATCTGAGCCACATAAAGAGTTCATGAAAACTAACATCTCATCTGGAGCTTTCTTCTTCTTCATGTTTTAAAAGGACCTTGAACCAAACGTGGAACTCCAACGGTGAAACTGTGGACTCCACAGGTGAATGCAGCTTCCTGCAGCGCCTCCTACAGGACAACTCTGACTGAGCAGGTGTACGAAGCTGTGCGGCCTGCAGGAGGCGCTGCTGCACTGCTCTCAGCTGTGACGTCTTCTTCGGGTGTCTGCAGTGCTGCGTATCGATAAAACGGTCCCAGAAAACCGATCAGAGTGGTCATCGTCTTTAAGTCAGCAGCTTTGTTGGTTTGATCAGGTAGAAAATCCTGGACGTGGATCAGTCCACCACTAACAGCACAATGCTAACAGCTAGCCTGGGTGGGCCGGCCTACAGTTTCCCAGCATCCCGCAGCCCAGTGTCAGTGTGCAGGTCCAAGCCAGGCCGTCGTACCGATAAAGCTCAGTGGATGCCGTGGGGGGCGCTGCCCCCTGCCCACTGGTGTCAGTAAGACGTTGATCCTCGGCCGTGATTGGCCAGTTTAGGCGGGCTGCAGCGGGATGCAGCCAACGCCCACGCCGCCCTCGTGGCAGACCATGGGGGCCATGAAGGTCCAGCGGTTGGTGTCGGGGTTGTACATCTCCACCGAGCTGAGGTTGGACTGTCCGTCGTAGCCGCCCACTGCGTACAGACGCCCCGACGTGGACACCAGCGACACCCGACTGCGCCGTGTGTTCATGGCCACTAGGAGGCTCCACTGGCCGGAGGCGGAGCTAAACACCTCGGCGCCGCTCAGGAAGCCTGAGCCGTCGTAGCCCCCCGCCACGTACATGTGGCTGCCCAGCGACGCTGCGCCATGACGACAGCGCTTGTTGAGCATCGGCGCCGCCGGGTGCCAGCGGTTGGTGTGGTGGTTGTAGTACTCCACCTGCAGGGGGCGGAGCAACAAACACAGGTAAACAACCAATCAGAAATAACAACAATATCAACAATAACACAACTACTGATGTTAGTTAGAATAATACTGTAACACTGTAGTAGTGACAGGAAGTATAATAACAGAGCTTTAAAAACAATAATAGCATTAACAATAAAATAAATATAATAATTATTAGAGACAGACCGATATATCGGCCGGCCGATATTTTGGGCCGATATATGGACTTTTTTCAACATCGGCCATCGGCCGATATTTACAAATAAAAAGCCGATTTGTGATCAGGCACCTGTACGGGCAGCTGCCGCGACCGCTTTTCCCTTAGAAGGACCCCCGGCACTCAGAGCGGAGCATGAGCAGAGCGAGTGAGCCAGGCAACAACAAGCCTAACCCTAACCACTTTCAGGTTACTTTTTAATTGTATTTTTTGTAAACTTTAAGTATTTTTTATGTTATTGTACTTTTTCACTTTTTGTGTTCAATAAATGTTACAGTTCTACTAGTGTATTTAATTTGTAATATATACATGTATATACTTTTAGTGTTTAAATTGCCTTTTGTAATCGATGTGCTTTAAAAAATTAAGGATATCGGCCTTAAAAATCGGCTTCTACAATCGGCTTTAGATATCGGCCATCGGCTGAAAATTTTTTTAAAAATCGGTATCAGCATCGGCCTTTGAAAATCCCATATCGGTCAACCTCTAATAATTATAATACTACTAGTAATACCAGCAGATTAAGAGTGTAATTATACTAACAGAAATACTAACAATCACAGCTGTTCATGTTCAGAACGGAGCGTCTCCAGTTCATTTATAAAGCTGCACAGTTTTTATCAAACAGAAACGGTTCTTCTTTGGTTTCATCGTTCTAACAGAACATCTCTGGGTTCTCCTTCATTATGTTCTGGTTCCACAGAGCTGCAGGACTCCTACTATCATCAGAAACTCCTCCCAGCCTCTGCCTCAGACTGAACACCTTCAGGAGCTCCTTCAGGAACAGACTGTTCCACCCTAAGAAGGAACGTTTCTGCAGTTCCTTTATTCCAGCTGTCAGATTGTTCAGTGCTGCTTTATAAACTTCGCTGTTTACTGTTGCACTTCTTTTCCCCAATTTACACAAACATCCACGTACTCCAGAGCAATAACTGAGCCCTCATCCTCTGTATTTAGTCTTCTACAGAATATTAAAACAATCATCTGTATTTAATGCTCTCTGATTGCTGCTCTGTGTTTTTCTTATTTATTCTTGTTCTGCCTTTATACTTCTGGAGCTGCTGGAACAGTGAACTTTCCTACTGTGGGATCAGGAACGTTAATCTGATGTTAAAAGATGAGATCTGACTGGATGTTCCTAATGAAGTGGCTGCAGGCAGCTGGAGAATGTTCCTCTGGTTCCACACTGACCGTGTTGAAGATCTGCAGACCGTCGTGGCCTCCGGACACGAAGATCCTCCCGTCAAACACCGTCACTCCGGCGGCGCTGCGGCTGGCGCTCATCTCGGCCACGACCGTCCACCTGCAGGTCACATGACAGGAAGCAGCTGAAAAAAGCCTTAAACTGGTGAGCTAATCTCCTCTGCAGCGGCGCCTCCTGCTGGCTGCAGCCTGCCTTCATGTCACCAACACAAACCAAAGTCAGAAACATCTAAAAAGCTGGCAAGAAGAGCTGCTGCTGGTCTGTTAACTTAAAACTTTAACTACAGAACTGTTCTCAAATATTAAGGGGTTTGCTGCTGAAAACTCTTAAATGTTTAAGGTTACAAAACAGGATACAGGGTTTATATCACATATGTCAAAGTCAAGGCCCGCAGGCCAGATCCGGCCCGTGAATGAATTATCTATGGCCCCCGGGATGATATTTAATTAGTATTAGAACCGGCCCGCAGGCCGCAGCCGCCCGCTGGTGTTTTGCACGCACCAATACTACATTCCCCACAATGCAACGGTAGCCCGCGAACTCAAGCAGGCCTTGGCTTCATTATTCATCAGCAGTCAGAGCAGATGTCAACATCCAGCTACCCCCCTCCCTAAAAATGGCTAAACGGAAGGTGGATGCTGAGAACAGGGGGTTTCAAGCCAGGTGGGAGGCAGAGTACATGTTCACGGCGGTAAAAGGCAAACCTGTGTGTCTTCTGTGTGGAGAAAGTTTGGCTGTAATGAAAGAATATAATCTAAGAAGGCACCACGAAACGTCTAAGAAATCCACAGACAAAGACAAGAATATGGACACGGAACAAAGGCTACAGGAGGTGGAAGAATTAAAACGAGGTCTTAAGTCCCGGCAGGCTCTCTTCACAAAAGCCAAATCACAAAGCGAGGCTGCTGTCAAGGCTAGTTTTATTGTGGCAGAAGAGGTTGCAAAATCAGCCCGGCCATTTACAGAGGGAGAGTTTATCAAAAACTGTATGTGAGGCAGTGTGCCCAGACAAAAGGCAACTATTTTCAAACATGAGCCTGAGCAGAAACACCGTTGCTGAACGTGTAGACCAGCTTTCCACCAATCTAAAAGAACAGCTTGTGGGAAAGGGAAAAGATTTCATCGCATATTCCCTTGCTGTGGATGAGAGCACCGACTCATCTGACATTGCCCAGCTGCCAATTTTCATCCGTGGAGTGGACTCCAGCCTGAGCATATAACAGAAGAGTTTTTGGTATTACGTTCTATGCATGGCACAACTACAGGACAAGATCTGTATGAAGAGGTATCCAGATGTGTAAATGAGATGAGGCTGCCTTGGGAAAAACTCGTGGGGTTGACAACAGACGGAGCCCCAGCGATGTGTGGGCACAGGAGTGGATTGGTGGCAAGGATACGTGAGAGGATGCAGGAGGAAAACGTCACAGATGAGCTGACAGCTTATCACTGCATAATACACCAGGAGTCGTTGTGTGGCAAAGCCTTGAAAATGGAACATGTAATGAGCACCATAACAGGAGCAGTTAACTTCATCAGAGCCAAAGGTTTAAGCCACCACCAGTACAAGGCATTTCTGGGTGAGTTAGATACAGAGCATGGTGACTTGCCCTATCACACAGAGGTGCAGTGGCTAAGCCAGGGAAAGGTGCTGCAGAGATGTTTCGAGCTGCGTGAGGAGATCCGTCTGTTCATGGAACGCAAAGGGAAAGACACAACAGAGCTCCGAGATGAAAGGTTTCTGTGTGAAATGGCGTTTCTGTGCGCTATCACGAGCCATCTGAATGTGATGAACCTGCAGCTGCAGGGACGGGGGCGTGTCATGTCTGATATGTACAGTACAGTGAAGGTGTTTAAAACCAAGCTGAGTCTGTGGGAGACGCAGATGTGGAAAGAAAACTTGAGCCACTTTCCCAGCTGCCAGACCATGAAAGAGAAGCTCTCTACCGCTGTGTTCCCGAGTGCACAGTTTGCTGATAAACTCAACATACTTGCCGCCGACTTCTGACGCCGATTTGCTGACTTTCAAGCCCAAAAAAGCAGGTTTGAACTGCTCGGCAATCCTTTTGCAGTTGACGTGGAAAGCGCACCACCAAACCTACAAATGGAGTTGATTGAGCTCCGGTGCAATGACACACTGAAGGAAAAATATGAGAGAGTGAGTGCTGCTGAGTTTGCAGGTTTCATCCCCGACACAATCCCCCATCTGCACATCCAAGCTGCTCAGACGCTCTATGTTTGGCAGCACATACCTGTGAACAACTGTTCTCTTTGATGAAGCTAAACAAAACATCACACAGGAGCCGTCTTACTGATAAACACCTTCACTCAATCCTGAGGATTTCCTCAGCTCAGAGTCTGACCCCGAGCATTGATGAACTTGTACAAAAGATGAGACACCACCAAGTATCAGGCTCAGCCTCAGACAAGTGAGCATCACAGAGCATTAACGTATTTTTAGCTTTTAATTCAGTTACATTTTTACATTTGTTTCTACAAGACGTGATTTTTCTTTGAAGGAAGTATTGTTTTGTCTGTGTGCCATAGATTTTTGTATTTTATTTTATTGTATTTTATTTATTTATTTATTTATTTATTTATTTTTCAGTTAATGGACTCAGGGAAAATTGCAGATAAGAGCCATGAGAAAGAATACAACTGATTTGATTTATTTTTTTTATTTTCTCATTTTACTATTTGAAAGCAGTAACTGGTAAGATCATAGAGCAGCACAATATTGCATTTTCAGTTTATAATGCATGCAATTTCATTTATGCATTTATCTTGATATTAAGAAACATATTTTGTTTTTGAAGGACACTTACTTTTTTGCTGTTTGCCTGTTGAAAATGTTTTCCCTTGAAATTACTGACAGAGTAATAAAAAATATTGGATGATTCATTTAATCATTAAATAATATGCACTGTGTTAGGTCTTGGTTCAATAGGCTATGTGCAATCATTACAATATGTTTTAATAGACATTGACCCAGTCCGGCCCTCGGCTTGTAGCAAATTTGTTTTTTTGGCCCTCTGTGTATTTGACTTTGACATCCCCGGTTTATATTAACGTGAGTTAAGGGTTTATATACAGGTGAGCTAATGGTTTATATTAAGGTGAGTTAAGGGTTTATAGTAGGGTGAGTTAAGGGTTTATATTAAGGTGAGTTAAGGGTTTGTGTTGACGTGAGTTAAGGGTTTATATTGAGGTAAGTTAAGGGTTTATATTGAGGTGAGTTAAGGGTTTATAGTAAGGTGAGTTAAGGGTTTATATTGAGGTGAGTTAAGGGTTTATATTAAGGTGAGTTCAGGGTTTGTATTGGAGTGAGTTAAGGGTTTATATTAAGGTGAGTTAAGGGTTTGTGTTGAGGTGAGTTAAGGGTTTGTGTTGAGGTGAGTTAAGGGTTTGTATTGAAGTGAGCTAAGGGTTTAAATCAAGGTGAGTTCAAGGTTTATATTAGGGTGAGTGAAGGGTTTATATTAAGGTGAGTTCAGGGTTTGTATTGGAGTGAGTTAAGGGTTTATATTAAGGTGAGTTAAGGGTTTGTGTTGAGGTGAGTTAAGGGTTTATATTAAGGTGAGTTAAGGGTTTATAGTAAGGTGAGTTAAGGGTTTGTTTTGAGGTGAGTTAAGGGTTTATATTAAGGTGAGTTAAGGGTTTATAGTAAGGTGAGTTAAGGGTTTATA